>NW_024583380.1:0-46720 GCF_018398535.1 Haplochromis burtoni
GAGCCAAAAGAGCCGGTTCTCTAAAAAGAGCTGGAAATCCCATCACTACTTTACACACAACTAATGCACAACTGATAGTTTGTGCTTTGGATACAAAGCACACAGTAAAATCTAGAGATTATTCCAGGGAAACACCACTCATACTGAAATATAGAATAAATGTTTGAAGTAAAAACAGCACAAATGTTTTCTCAGCATTGTTCTCAGACAGACCAACTGAGAGTAAACCCTGAAACTAAAGCTCACTGTCCTATTTTAGGATTTAAGGAATTTAACGTAAATTATTTTCACTGTTTTGTTTTGGGGTTTCTTCTGTTTTAATTAATGATCTTCTTCTTCGGGCTTTTGAGGGTTTTTTCTTTTATCACAATAAAAGTAACTTTGAAAAAACTACAAAACACGTACTTTGGTAGTTTAGACTGGCATTTAGTTATGTTGTTGAAAATTTTGATACTCAGCTTTTGTCTGTTTTCAGTTTATGAGTATCATGATAATGTCAGTGATTTTTTTTCTGTGTCTGTGTGTGTTCTGGTCAGATCTTCTGTTTGGGGCAACACTGGTTTCAGTCTGACGTTCCACATTCCCAGTTCAAATATCAAAGGCGTGGTCAACGTATGTCTTCTCCTCCCAGATGGTCATTGCCATGGCAAAGCTAAAATCACCTACAGCTCATTACCATCATGCACCAATATTACTCCAAGCAGCAGCTGGATCAGGTGCATTTTTTCTACTGAAACCTCCAAATAACACATTAAAGTTATGACGGATCTCTTTTAGATATACACTTTAAAACAACTTATAATGTTCAATAAGCAGAGATGTGAAACTGAACATGATATATTGAGATATAATTGGAACTCTAATACCCATCATGGTAGAAGAGAATCCCAGTTACGAGTTAGGACAGGACTCTCTGGAGTCCAGGTGTTAGTGGTGGTGAAGATGAAATTGGTGGTTTAGATGGGGCTCTGATTGTACACAATGACGTGGAGATGAGGAGGTGGCAGGATCCACAAATAAGAACCTATAAGGCTGAAATGATAGAGAGGGGGAGGCTGAATGGCTCGGAGCAGGTAGGCAAGAAAATAACAGAATGTGAAAGTGAAGGCAATGTAAAGAAATCGACTCACAGCAGAGCTGCCAGGAAAGCAGGCACATGAGTAATTACAGATCTTCCTTATTGAACATAGGCTTTATTTTTAAATACTAAGACTTTGGCTGATGTCACACTGTCTCCAAATCCACCAATGAACCAAAGGTACCATTAAATAAACATGACACAGTGATGAAGAAAGCTTTCTATCTGTTTAGCATTTTAGCCTTCTCCTTTACAAGCGTTTTTCGATGCAGCACAGAGGTACAGAGGTACTGAGTACTCCACTGATGCTACAACACAGTTAAAGTGACACATGTAATGTGTTGTCATCAATAAATTAGCTAAAGCAACAGTAATGAATCGTGACAAAATTTCAGCAGAACTATTTTTGAGTCAAGACCTGCTGCTTTGACAGTAACTTAAATCGTATTTTTGAGATTTATTCTAGGAAGCAGCAGAGAAACCGTTCTGGGTCATCTGATGGGGAAAGAGAGCCACTTCCCAAAAAATGTCTTTTGCTATAAGGCTACTTCCACTTTTAGTTGCAACTGAAAAAGGAAATTCTGTCATCTCAGTTTCTTTTTTCACCTTAAAAAGGAACCCCATTTTATTTAAGAGTTTGTTTAAAGCACCAATCTTTACCTAGGCATTGGTTTCTTAATGGTATGTATTCAGCTTTATGCCAACATAAGTCAACTAAAACTGAGAGATTTTTTTTAAGATTGATACAGTTCTTTAACTGTATCAAACACAGACATTTTAAATGTTCTCTGGTGCTCTGTGTCCTGCAGTGGGAAGAGGAAGATCACACTCACTGGGTCCCATCTTAACTTTGTTGAAGGGGTCATGCACAGCCCCACAATGCACAGCCCCACAATGCAGGAGGTCAGACTTCCCAGATACATCAGCTCTCAGGTACATTACACCTTCTATTACTGTTTAAGTTAACCAGCCATGTTATATCAAAAATTATAAATTACAGTGTGTCTGAATATGTGATGTTGCGTGCTGTTTTGGTCACGTCGTGTTGTCTTTTGTGTACATTTAATTTCATTGCAGAATCTCACCTATGATTCACCTGCAGCTCTGAGCATTTCTAGCAGTACTGTGTATTTGAAAGTAGCCAATGAAACCTTGACCTGCTCCAGAAAACTCTCGTACTATCCAGACCCTGAGTTTACCAGCTTCACAGCCACAAGGACAGGGAAAGATGTGCACATCACCATTCAGGTATTTTTAAATATACTTTTTTTTTAATCATACATATGTATGTGTGGCATCAGTTCATTGAAATGTAGCCTTTGTTTTTCTTCATTTAGAAAAAAACAGACAAGCTGGAGATGACAATAGATGAGTTATCAGTGTGGGGCGTTGAAGACAAGCCAAAAAATTGCACCATGGAAGCCAAAGAAACCAGTGACAACATTGACTCTTTCACCTGTGAGATTAAAAGCTCAACCAACCCTGAATTTCAACAATTATTGGTAAATATTTCTTTCATGTTAACCAAACCAAATAGTTGTGTGGAGATGTAATGTCAGTTTCATTCTGGCAGTAGAAACATTTCAGTATTTTAGTACAGTAAAATAGGAATTAAAATTGTACTGAGAATGTTTTCACATAGAATTCATTAGGTATACTTGTTAACCTGCTCATAAATGCAACCCTCCTACCAATAATATCATGGTAAAGCTGAACAGCTGAAATTCAAGCTCAGTGTAACTCTGAATGTGACATGGTTGTTCAGGCTAGACAGGCTGGTCTGAGTATTTCATAAACTGCTGATCTACTAGGATTTTCCAACATCACTTTTAGGGTTTAGAGAAAATGGACTGGCAAAGAGAAAATATGCAGTGAGCTGAAGGTTGCTTGGTGGAAAATGCCATGTTGATGTTAGAGATCAGAGGAGAATGGCCAGAGTGTTGTTAGGAAGACAACAGTAGCTCAATAAAACACTCATTACAATGAAGTATGATGACGAGCATCTCTGAATGCGCAATATGTTGAACCTTGAAGCAGTTGGGGTACAGCAGCAGAGCACCCCACTCCTATCAGCTAAGAACAGGAAACTGGGGCAACAGTTTGCACAGACTATTATGGTGGAATTTGCAGCAACTGGGTGATAATATCAGCTCAATATTGACTCTGTGGGGAATGTTTCCAGCACCTTGTTTATATGATTTTTTTTTTATTGCATATAGTTCTGACAACAAACTGGAACCCAATATGGAACTTGCAAACTATAACTAATGCAATGTGTGGCAAAAAACAAAGAAAAATCCAGTATGTAAACATGCAAGGCCTTTTTCCCAGTATAGTATGCTGTATGTGATTTGTTTTTGTTTTTTTGTTTGTTTGTTTTGGGTTTTTTCATAGATAAAATACGGAGACAAATCTGTCACACTGGAAAATAAAGATAAATCTGGAGTTTCTTATTTTCCGATGCTGATCCTTGTCCTGCTGCTGATACCAGCCATTATTACTGGTAAGAACACAATTTAGAAGTGAATTTTAGTCCCTAACCAGCCTATAAAAGGATGTGCAGGTCAACTCTTTAACAACCACACCATTCTTTTGCATTGCGCTATAATCTTGTTGCAGTGGCGTTATTCTACCAAAGACAACAGCAGAGGCTCGCTGATAAGATGAACAAGTTTGTGGAAGACCTTGAGCTCAACATCAGGAATGACATCAGACAAGGTCAGTCACAAAATCTCACAGCATCACTTTGATGTACAATTTATACTGCTCGAAAATTAAAGAAAAGCTTTTAAAATGCATGTCAGTGCAAGGAAAAAAAATCATGCTGGATATCTATAATGATATGGACTGGATGATGTACAGTATTATGAATGTATGCAAGTATTCGTATTCCTCATTGTTTGATCGACTGAAACATAATGTCCCAGATGTGTTCTGTTGGATTTCGGGCAGGCGTGTATAGGGTATCAATTCCTTCATCCTCTGTGAGCTGCCTGCTCATGAGGCCAGACATTGTCATGTACCATGAGGAACCTAGGACCCACTGCCCCAGCACAGGTTGACAATGAGTCCAATGATTTCTTCCTAGTACCAAATGTTAGTCAGGGTGCCGTTACCTTGGGGCGACTGTGGCTCAGGGGGTTGGGAAGCGTATCTGTAACCGGAAGGTCGCCGGTTCGATCCCCAGGCTCTCTGTCCTGGTCGTTGTGTCCTTGGGCAAGACACTTCACCTAACGCCTACTGGTGTTGGCTAGAGGGGCCGATGGCGTGATATGGCAGCCTCGCTTCTGTCAGTCTGCCCCAGGGCAGCTGTGGCTACAACTGTAGCTTGCTTGTAGCTTGTAGTGAGTGAATGTGAGATAGAATGAATAGTGGCATTGTAAAGCACTTTGGGTGCCTTGAAAAGCGCTATATAAATGCAATCCATTGTTATTACCTAGCTAGTAGAGGTCTGTGTGCCCCTCTGTGGATGTGCCTCACAAGCACATAAGAAATATTTTGCACTATCCGCTTCAGAAAGGTTTATCTGACAGAGGAAATAAATTTTCCACAGTTGTGCAACATTAAAAGGAAGTGAGGTCTATGTGAAGAGTCATCACAAAAACAAAGTTACCAGAAAAGTTACATTTGCAAAACCACATTCAAACTACTTGGGGCAGTTTTAGAAATAACCGCCGTGGACAGATGAAATATAATTAATTTAAATATGTCAGTTTGAGGTTCTGTATCAATAGATGAATGATTGTAAAAGGTCTGGACTGCAGGCGGGCCAATTCATCAACTAAAGTGAATTTTTATACCCTGAAGACGTGCTGTTGTTATAGACCCAGTATGCAGTTTAGCATTGTCTTGTTGAAATGTTCAGGGAAGGCCTTACCTGACATAATCATGAATTACAGTAGTCCAACCTAGAAGTAATAAATGTATGAACTGCAATCATGAAACACGATGTTTCTAATGTTAGAGATGTTGTGCAAATTGAGAAGGTCTTACATTATATAATATTTGCACTGAAAGATATATCCTGGTTAAAACGGAGTCTAAGATTACTGTGTTACGGAAGGTAACCAGTATCTGGTTAGAGTACAACAACTTCAGTACTACTGTAGTTTTAAAAATGTCAATGGTCAGCATGATGGCATAGTCTAACAGCAAGAAGGTCCTTAGTATATCTAAATTTAAAAGCAGGAAATTAGAGGTCTTGCAGGTGTTTATGTCTTTAGCTCTTTATGTGGTTTAACTAATTGGTATCTGTCTGACATCACAGACAAATAAAGCTGGTTATCATCTGCATAGCAATAAAAATGTATGCTATGCCTTCTAATAATACTGACTAGTAGAGCTGGTCCTAACACAGAACCCTGTGGAACTCCTTAATTAACCTTAGTGTGTGAAGAAAATTCCTAGATTAGATATGATTCAAACCACTGCAGCGCAGCACATTTAATGCCTACAACATGGTCTAAACGCTGTTACAAAATATTGTGATCAAGAATATTAAACACTCCACTGAGGTCTAGCCGGACAAACATAGATATGACTCGACAACAAGATCATTTGTAATCTTCATTAATGTTGTTTCTGTCCTGTGAGTTCAGAATTCAGACTAAAAAAAATAAACCATTCCTCTTTTTGGATTGATTGATTATATCTAAGATCAAAATGTTAATTTATTGTTAGGACTTCTAGACATGGGATCTAATAGACACACTGACAGTTTGGAGGAAGTAATTACTGATGTCAACTCTGAAAAAAGGGAAAAATTAGCTAATGTTTCTCTAACAACCTGCATCCTTTCTGTTGAATAAAATGTGGGCATCTGAAATATGCATATAATTGCATTCTGTTTTTATTTACATTTTAAACAGGTTTTTATTTTGGATATGCGTTTGTAGTTTGCAAGCTGTGAAATGACCCTACCCACACAGTGTACAGTTCTCATGGTTTCAGCTTTATTTTTAACCAAAAGCACTCTTTCTATTTCCGGCACAGTCTTGTAGCCCGGAACCAACTCTCTCCATGGTTTCCTCCACTACATGCTCCCTTCCTGCCAGTCTCCTCTGTCACTATAAAAGGAGACGGAGTCATTAGTCCCATCATAATCATGTGTCCCCTCTGACATCCAGCACCACCCCATGAGCTCACTATACCACATACACCACCAACGTTTTCTTGATTTTTACAATTCCTTTGCATGTAATCTTAAAATGTATACCTGGTTGCTTCGGTATTCATTTGCCCTGCAGTCCATAATGCAATAGGGATTTATGCTTTACCTGCCAGTATTGGCATTTAAAATACTTCTAAGAAATTAAGTAGCAGCTGTTAAAAAGTTTGCATTATTTATTTTTAGTTTTATACTCTAAAGTTTTCCTATTGTAATCTTTCAACGTTATCTTCCAGGACACATTTGCATCTTGTTCTCTGCAAGTTCCAAATTATCGGAACTGCGTTTCATCGTATGTGATAAGTGCCTCAACTTTATCACATATTGGCCTGTATTTTACAGCTTCACTATCTTCAGGTTGCTTAGTGTCGCATACATAGAGTTCCTGTTTATGGTTTTTGTTATATAATACTAATAAGGCTGTTGGTAAAACAGAATGACATTATAGGATGCAGTCATATGTGGCCATTTTTGTATTAATCAGTGAATTGCAACACTGCACTGACTTAGACATTTTCACTACCTCTTTTCTGTGACCTGCAAGAACTTGCCTGCTTCACAAGTTCACTTTTCACCTGATAACATAGACATTCATGCTTTGTACTTTGTGCACGTAGCCTGTGGTTTATCAAGTCAGCTTCACTGGAGTGTCTTCCACAGGTTTTGTGGAGTTGCAGACAGAAAACGCTGATCTACTGGAAAATGTTGGAACAATTCCTTTCCTGGATTTCAAGCACTTTGCCTCCAGAATCTTTTTTCCTGAGGTGAACGAAGCTCAAAAGAAACCAAATGCTGATATGTGACAAGCTTATTCTGTGAACTGTGAAAAATTACCAATTGGTGTCAGTTTAGTAGAGCTGTGTTGTTGTTTTTCAGAATGAATCTTTGATGGAATCCTGTATCAAAGACATCAGTCAGGTAAGTTTTGACATCATCTGTTGTTTGCAGTTGTTTTCATGGTTTCATTCCATCTGTCGTTATGTTATGTTATGTTATGTTATGATCAGGATGCGGTGAAGATTCAGCTTGATGAGTGTTGCCAGGGCTTGTCCAGGCTGATCCAGGACCAGCTCTTCCTCACCTCCATGGTGCATGCTCTCGAAGAAGAGAAGAGTTTCACCATCAAAGACAAGTCAGTTTGGCACTCTGTATTTTATGTAACTGCCTAATCGGCGATATATTTTGTTTTGTTGGGGGGGTGTCGCACTGATGATGCAGAACTCAAGACTACAGAAAACAACCAAAGTGGATGATAGCAGCGTTAATTCTTTCCAAGATTAAGACAACGTTATTCAAAACATGTAGCCATGTAAAGAGCTCCCTCAAAGAGAAAAGTTTACCGTTGTCAAAGTGTAAAATGAAGAGGTGCCTTTTTTTGATGGAAATACAAATGGTGCAAACCACTGGTTACACACAAATTAGACCAGAAAACACGTAAAGGAGCCTGCACAGTTTTAACCAAGATTACCTAAATGAATCTAGGATAATCTTGGTTAACCAAGATGGCTGGAAAAGAAACAGCTCAAACTCATGATGTGAAGCTCTGTCAATTATTCATCTCTAACTTGTTCCTTTATAATTTTTTGTTTCAGATGTGCAGTAGCATCTCTGCTCACTGTAGCGCTCCACAGCAACTTGTCATACCTGACGGAGGTGATGGAGGTTCTGCTCAAGGATCTGATGCAGAAGAGCAGCAACGCTCAGCCCAAGCTGTTACTCCGACGCACTGAGTCTATAGTGGAGAAACTGCTCACCAACTGGATGTCCATCTGCCTCTACGGCTTCCTTCGGGTTTGTTGCTCTCAGTGTTTTATGTCTTTGCTGTTTTGCCTAAATTGAAAATTCAGCTTCTGACTTATCATGTTTTTAATGCCCTTATTGTCTTACTTTTGTCAATTAGTGTATATTATGTGTGAGCCTGTTGCTGCATTAGCTGCTGCTGCCTAAACACTCCAAGAAATTATTGTAGTTGTTATTATGGATGTGCTAGCCACAGACCCCAACCTGTATGCAAATGACAAACATTTAGTAATAAAGACGCAACAGGCTAGTTTTGGGAAGGCTGCATTAAGAATTGGTGACCCGTGACTGACCCCGGGCCTGGCAGATCCCCGTGATCATTTTGAGAGAGGCTGACAAACTGAGGAGATCAGCACAAGTGGTGCAAGTAGTTATTTATAGTGGTATGACCAAAGGCTGCAAGGGAAGTGTTTAGGGTGTGGTCTGGTTCCAGAAAAACAGTTAAATTATCTCCAGTAAGTTGTATCATTTAATGTTGTTTACTAAATTAAGACGTGCACTACAGGTCAACATAGCAAAGCAGCACTTTGTTCAGTTATCCAAACTGTACTGTGAAAACTGAAGAAGACACTCAAAGAAGAGAAAGAAGAAGAAGAAGAAGAGCTCAACATAATGCCTGTAACATTAATGCTTGCGTCAGCATGTGGCTGTATGATTATTCGCATGCTAACAATAGCGTTTATCTTAAAGAACAGCATCATTGTTTCAGTTCTTCTTACTTTTGATTCACATTTTTTCTCATTCAAATATTTTTTGAAACTTTTTTGGCTACAATACAAACTACAGAAAAACTCTATAGCTATTATGTAAAATATTAGAGCATTGAAACAATGAAAGTAAATGTTATGGGCTGCGAAGTGACATTCATGCTATGTATAGGTCTGAAGCAACACTTCAAACATCATGTTCAGTTTCCACATCCTCCGTTCACTTACTTTAGCCATCGCTAAAGGAAACATCGCCATGGTTACCAGTGTTGGGAAGGTTACTTTTAAAATGTATTCCACTACCGATTACAGAATACATGCCCCAAAATGTATTTTGTAACGTATTCCGTTACGTTACTCAATGAGAGTAATGCATTCTGAATTCTTTGGATTATTTAATACATTATCATGCTTTTTACAACTACGTGAATGTACTATTGCTGTGTGATTTATTACTGTTACTGAAGGTCTGCGGCTCCGAACCGTAGTAAAGGGACCTCTGGCTAATACGTCGGGTTCGCTGTCGGCTCGTAGCCGAAAAATAGCTTTACTTTGTTGTGTGGGTCAAGTTTGCTTGCGAGAGACAGAGAGAGGCGTTGAAAGGCTGCTCCAACGGAACTTATTGTTTGGGAGGAAAACACGAACACAGTGTACAGTCGAGTCTTAATAGCTTACTTACAACTGGGCTCGTCAGGCACTCTTCTTGGCTGCAGTGGTTATTATTATATTTACATGCTTCCAGCTACTGTTTTTGCTCGATGAGAGCTCGTACTTTTCGAGTCTCCTTTTTCTCGTTCCTCGCGCTCACAGACACATAACGTGTATGGTAGTCCATTCTCCCTGCAGCACGGACTACACTGACCATGAGGCGGTGTTGTGCCAAAAAGTGATTGTCTGCCAAAAACTGATTTCCGGTATTTGCCAAAAACTGATTGCTCGTATTTAAACTGCTATAAGTAACTTGTTGGGCTATAATATGTGAAACATATGTCAAATGCATCCCTCATGGATGACATAAAGTCATCTTGAGCCACAAACAACATTCGTGTAACAAGGTAGAAGCCGCAATCAGTTTTTGGCAGTGACTTTTATATAACCTTTATTTATCCAGTTAAAAAAATCTCATTAACATTAAAAATGTCTTTTGTAAGAGGTAAGTTGGCCAAGAGGACAGCAGACATGGCAGCAAATATTACAATATTTCTGTAAAAATATTTTAAGTGGGGATAAAGGACCGGATTGGTTATACTGTAAGTACAATAGCAGAGAGTTGTAAAGATACTTGAAAAACAGATATTGTTTTAATTCTCTATATAACCCCTTTGTAAACCCTGTTCACCGAAGTCTATTTACAAACATACGTAAAGATATTACACATAAAAAATACACAGAAACATTGGAAATCAGTTTTTGGCAGACAATCACTTTTTGGCACAACACCGGTATCATTCTGCCTATTAGCTTAGCACAACAACAAAAAGGCGCTCTCTCACCCAGGAAACACACAGGCAGAGTGAGAGAGCGTCACCCTGTAACCACGGCAACCGTAACGCTGCCGCCTGGAACAACAGAACGTAGCTGTCAAACAAAACCTAAACAGTCCTGACCCGCGACAAAATGAAACAGGAAAATACCGCAGTGTAATCCATTTATTTCAACAAAGTAACTGTATTCTCAATACCACCTTTTTAAACTAACTGTAATGGAATACAGTTACTCATATTTTGTACTTTAAATACGTAACGGTGGTACATATGTATTCCGTTACTCCCCAACACTGGTGGTTACAGACATTAGATCTGCATTATTCTGTCAGTTTTGTAAAAAAAAATTTTATAACTACTGAGTATGTTTTATTTCTCTGTGACAATATGTGATACACGTTTAGTTACATCAACAGAGTTACTCAGAGTGAGCTATAAGAAGCCACCAATGCTTCTAGCTAAACTTCTCTGCACTGACCAACAAAAGTTTCTTTATAACGTTGCCTCAGCTTCTCTCTTGACAGACTGAGTTACTGTTTCTGATTTTCCACAGGAAACTGTTGGCCAGCACCTGTTCCTGATGGTTAGCGCCCTCACGCAGCAGATTGCAAAAGGCCCAGTGGATTGTGTCACAGAGAAAGCGCTGTACACACTCAACGAGGACTGGCTGCTCTGGCAGGCTCAGGACTTCAGCTCGCTGGTACACAAACACACACTCATACGTTCTGCATAACAAAGTGCATGCACAACTGAGTCACACCGTGCATGAAAGCAATCGTCTGACAGCCCTTCACAAGTTTGGCAGTTGTGCATGTGGAAGCAATATTTAATACTTCCTTATATTAGTTCTGTTTTTGCTCCCTTAGTTTGGCAAGTTCAAACCTTGCTTTAACTTGTTGCTGACATACGGTAACCCAGAAGTCATTTAAATATTCTCTTGTGCATGTGTTGGGGAAAGTGATGGCAAATAAAAGCACAACAGCACACAGCGGTTCTAGATCAACACCCCAAGTGTCCTTTTCTAATATGGCGTGGGACACTGTCATGTCTTTACTTTGTTTTCAGGGTATCTTTCTAAATTTCTTGGGTGTTGTGCAAGAGACAACTCTTAAAACAGGGCGAGTTAATCACACTAATAAATCTACCGCTTTTGTTTTTTTATTTTCTTTAAGGCTTGTGAACTTGCGAACCACATGAAACTGAAAAACAGCACCCTTTCAGCATGCACGCAAGTGTGATATGTTTGCTGTGGTGACAAGAAACTAGATATAATCCCTTGACGAGCTCCCCACTGAATGTAGGCCCAACCTGCAACTCTAACAAATGAGACGTTGCACATTGCCAAACAACACACTCGAGGTGCCGTTTAAGGAAGCATGCACTTACACTTCTGATTAAAACATTGAATTCTAGGAAGTGGAAGATCTCTGCGAAACATAGATCAAACACACCAATAAACCCGCATTCTGGTACAACATGCTTTGTGGGACACACCCTACCTGATAATGTAGAGAAGACACCAGTACTTGCTTGGTTGGACCTAATTTTTTAAATTTGGTTGTTATGGGCAGTAAAATGAACTCACACCTGGTTTAACACCCAGATTAAAATACTAGGTATGTTTCAGTTTTTAAAATTAACATAGCATAAAATAATGACTATAAAAGGAAACCTGGACAGGTAAATAATACATGTGGTTCATTCAGTAGAGCACATCGCCTACTAATTGATTGGTTGGTGGTTAGAACCACAGCTCCCCTTGTGTGCATGTTATAATAACCTTGTGCAAGGTGCTGAAAACCTAATCGCCCCGATTCATTCATCTGAGATTAATTACTCAGCATCTTAGGAACTTTTTAAGTACTACCGTGTACCATTTTAAATGTAAGGGAGTCAGTGCCTGATTTGGCAATAACATAAAACGTAATAAGAATGTTTGCCCTTAACTGTACTTAAACAATGTAAACTTTTTCTAGATGAACAGTACTGAATTGTTGTTTCTGTTGTTTAGCTTGAAGTACTGAAGAAAGTTGCATCTGAGTCAAATCTGAAGTTGTACCCACAGTCTTGAAATGAGCCAGATTTCGTGAAGCTGTGGTTTCATACAGTCATTTAGTGAATAAAACCCAAGGATGGCATTTTCCTAACCTCAGCTTTGGTTGTTATTTGGTGACAAATCTTTTTTAAAGTTTCAGGGGCTTTAATGTTTTAACGGGAAGCATGAGCACAACCTGCCAGCTGTCATGTTTTTAATCCCATGTTCGAAAGTAAATGCAGTAGCTTCACACGTTTTTACTTTGACGAGATTCTGATGGATGATAATTTTCTGTACATTTTGCAGTCTATTGACAGTGCATTATAATAGAGCTGGATCATTCTTCAGACTCTTAGATTTTAATCTAATCTGACAAACCACTGTCTCACTTTAGAGCTTATTTCTGTATATTAGATGACACATGCATTAGCCACCAGTTTAAAGGAAATCAGAATAAAGATAAGCCCTTCCTCATTATCTCTGCAAAGAATCAAAGATGCTGTTAAAGATATTGCAGCTTTTCTTTCTTTGAAACTTTTTTTTTTAAACTCTTAACCAGTTACCAAAATTTTGCACAATAGGAATTTTTTTGTGATTTGTTGATGAGCATGAATTCAGTTGTGTGCATGCTGTTGGCATTACTTCCAAATGTTGCTTATTTGTGAGTTACTCTGAGCACAAAACTAGATAAAGTTTATCTGTTGTGTTAAGATTGTGGCCACTAAAGAATATTTCATTACTTCTTTTTTTTTTGCCTTGAGAAACTCTTGGGTTGCGTTTGCTGAATTCTTCGGGTGATTATCCATTTGCACTGTGGAGCTGATCTAATCAGTTTTGTAGCATCCTGTTTCTTCTGTCAGCAGTCACATTATTGATAAACACTGGTCATATGGTTCCACTGGTAGCCATACATGCTCACAACATACCTCCACCATTTTTGACAGATGTGGTGTGCTTTGGCTTGAGGTTGTCCTTGAGTGTAACCAGTGATTTGCACCTTGCTGTAAACCCTCTGTATTTCCATTCATGAGAGCATCTCTTGATTGTTGACTTGCTTAGATGTGTCAAAGTTAGCACACTTTGTATCAACATCTCTTTGGAAATCATATAGATGTTTGACTGAATAGTTATCAGTTGCAACACTTAGAATCAACTCCATATGGGCATCAGTTTAGCTCATTGGTTTGAAATGGCAACTATACAAAGTTCAATGGGTTCTAGTCGAACCTAGGGCCCTTTACTGTGTGTTTGCCCTTTGCCTGTCTCACTTTCCTGTTAAATTCCCACCTTTCCATTTATTAAATGGTGAAATATTGCTGGTAATCTGGCAATACAGAAATGCTAACGATTACTATTTTTTCTGCTTACAGAAGCTCAAAGTGCTGTTTGCTGTGGGCACTGACGGGGAGGTGAGTGAGCCTCTGGAAGTCATCGTCCTTGACTGTGATACAGTGGAGCAGGTCAAAGAGAAAATTCTGTCCAGCTTCAAGGCCAAGTTTGGTTTCCCCTACAACATTCCCCTGAGGGATGTCTGCATAGGTAGGTATCAGATCCTGCAAGAAGTGATAATAGCATGTCTTTAGCATGTCTTAAGTGATAAGTGATTTGCATCCACCAACCAGGTTTGAAGTGGTATAAAGAGGCAAGGAACAGATACACATACAGAGATTCCTTTATTTACTGAATCTTTTTTACTTGCCCTGTATATTTGTAACGTACATTAAAAATCTGCATATTATGTCCAAATTTAGGGCTTAAGAGCTGCAGACAAAGCGGAAAAGCTGCTGACAAAAAGCTATAGAATAAATGTAGCTTACATCTTAAGCATGTTGCACTGTTGAAGATGGTTTGACCTTTTGTTTTTATGCTTTTGCATCAAAATGAACAGTTAGATTATAATATTTACTGCTTATGTTGTCACTGTTCCTTGTTTTACAAACTATCAACACCTTCTGTTACTATTCCCACCAGAGTATGAGAAGAATGGATTATTCCTTCCTCTTGAGGAAGTTGATGCAAGCTCAGTGGTTATTGGGGAGGTGACAATGCTCAACACTCTCAAACACTACAAGGTGAGGAAATATTATGTATCTCTATCTATCTATCTACCTACCTACCTACCTACCTACCTACCTACCTACCTACCTGTGAAGCATATGACCCTGATGGTAAGTGCGTATGTCGGATGTGCCACGCAATGCTCAATTTGTGGGAACAAGTGCGTTAATGCAGTTAGCTTGTTAACGTGTTGACGCTGTCCAGCCCCACGCACGGGGCGATCCGCAGTAAATTCTTAACGGAGATTTGCCGCGTTATGGCGTTAATGTCATTTTAACAAGATTAACGCTGACAGCACTAGTGGGAACACAACGCCCGAAAAAAGTTCGCCTTGTAATCGGAAGGTTGCCGGTTCGAGCCCCGGCCCACAGTCTCGGCTGTTGTGTCCTTGGGCAAGACACTTCACCCGCTGCCTACTGGTGGTGGTCAGAGGCCTGCAGAGGGCCCGGTGGGCGACCCTGAGTGTCCGGCAGCCTCGCCTCTGTCAGTGCGCCCCAGGGTCGCTGTGGCTACAATGTAGCTTGCCATCACCAGTGTGTGAATGTGTGTGTAATGGGTGGATGACTGGATATGTAAAGCGCTTTGGGGTCCTTAGGGACTAGTAAAGCGCTATATAAATACAGGCATTGAACACAACGAATATGACTGCACATTTACTCCACATCATCCTAGTGCAAAGACAAGTGGAAGCAGACAAAAACAACAAGCACGCATGCTACAAACTTTACCCGAGTCATTTAGACAGCCGTTAGCACATGATTCTCCTTATGGGGACCTGATATGTTTAATATGCTGCTGAGAATATAGCCCAGAAGAAGCGTATAGTATAGCTTTTATTTTGGAAAGAGCCATTTCTCTGTAATAAACTCTCTTTTCCAAAGATGAGTGATTTCTCGATCAGATAGATTTTTTTTATTTTGTTGTTTCAGCAACATTAAATTTAAAAACTGTACTTTTGAGTTAAAATATATATTTATAATTTTAATAAATGACAAATTAAAAAGGCATGAACATTTTTTGTATCGAAAAAATATCGAACCGTGACACCAAAGTATCGAACCGAACCGTGAATTTTGTGTAATGCAGTCTGCACCCGCTAAGTATCCTGTTACGTCTTGTCTGTATGTCAGGCTTGGGTCTTAGACTCAACCTCTCTGGGTAACATCTCAGGCCCTCTAAAGTACGGAGGCCTATCTCCCCTCACCACACTCCCTGCCGGTGGCTGATGCCCTCAGACGTTGGTGTGTTGGTGGTCCTTGTCGTCTGGGGCTGGGCGCTCATGTATGTACCGGCTCACTCCTGGTGGCCAATTGGCGGGGCCGGGCGCCTGTGGCCCGGCTGGGCTCCTTCCGGGGGGTGGGATGCCCTCAGGCCTCTGGCCTCTGGGCCTGAAGCTCGGTCCTCTCTGGCACAGCTGGCTGCCGGCAGAGCCCGCGGGCACGCCACTGCAACCCCCTCTGGCCTCTGCTCCGTAGCTGCGTGGGTGACCTCTCGTTTGGGGCTCTACTCAGCTCTTCCCAGGAGGGTGGCACGGTTCCCCCCCTTTTGGTGGTCCTCCTCGGGTCCTTGTACTCTGGGGCCTCTGGATATCTGGGGCCTGGATCTCCTCCATACCTGCTTCATACCCTGGGGACGGGGCTGTGGCTCCCCACACTCCCTAGCAGATCGTTACATGGAGAAACCTTTGGAATACAAGCATGCTGATCCACACAGGTGTACACACAGGTGTACACACAGGTGTTCACAGACGCGGACTACACCTTTCTTGGCTGCTGCCTCAAAGCACATTGTGCGCTGTCTATCTTGCGTGCTGCACAATATCGTTTAATATTTAGTATCTACTGCTATCTACTGCTAGCTAGTTTATTGTGATGGTGCTGTTTTTTATTATGTTTCTCTTTGTTGTTTGCTTTCTCTTCTGTTTTTTTTTCTCCATACAGGTGTTTTGTTTGTTTTTCTTTCTTCCCCCTTTCTCACCATCTCTTCTCCCCTTTGGTTTTCTTTCTCTCCCTCTCTTTCTTTCATTCTTTCTCCCTGTCCTATCCCCCAGTCATGTCTGTCCTCGTTTGTAGCAACTGAAAATAAAATAAATTCATAATTATAATAAAGGTCAATCAAATGGACCAATATGGCAAGGCCATGATGATCCACTTGGTAAAATAAATCCGCTTGGCATCTTTCTTGGCCTTAAGACAACAATTCTGATGGCTAAAGATCCAAACGGGACACAAAAAAAAAAAAAAAAAAAAAAAAAAAATTCTCGTTTGATCCGGGAGGGGCTCAGAGTAGAGCCGCTGCTTCCTCCACATCGAAAGGAGCCAGCTGAGGTGGTTCGGGCATCTGACAAGGATGCCCCTGGGCGCCTCCTGGGTGAGGTGTTCCGGGCATGTCCCACCGGGAGGAGGCCCCGGGGCAGACCCAGGACACGCTGGAGAGATTATATCTCTCGGCTGGCCTGGAACGCCTTGGTGTTCCCCGGATAAGCTGGAGGAGGTGGCTGGGGAGAGGGAGGTCTGGGCTTCTCTGCTTAGGCTGCTGCCCCCACGACCCGGCCCTGGATAAAGCGGAAGAGGATGGATGGAATAAGTAATCAGTAAAGTAACGGGATTACTTTTGGGGAGAAGTAATCAGTAATTAGTTACTAATTACTTTTTTCAAGTAACTTAACCAACCCTGACTTTTGGGTTGCTTTGGCTGTACGTTTTGGGTCATTGTCCATCTGTATTATGAAACACCCTCAATATGACTGCATTTAGCTGGATTTGAGCAGACAGTATGTCACTGAACACCTCAGAATTCATTCAGCTGCTTCTGTCCTGCGTCAGATCATCAATAAACACTGGTGTCCCAGTCCCACTGGCAGCCATGCACACTCAAACCATCCCGCTGCCTCCGCCATGTTTTACAGATGATGTGGTATGCTTGAATCATGAGCTGCTCCACGCCTTCTCCATACATTTTCTTGCTATGATTCTGGTTGAGGTTGATCTTGGTTTCATCTGTCTAAAGAATGTTTTTTCAGACCTGTGCTGGCTTTTTTAGATGTTTGTTTGTTTTTTGTTGTTTTTTTTTAGCAAAGTCCAATTTATTCTTTCTCTTCTTGAGGCTTATGAGTGCCTTGCACCTTGCAGTGAACCATCTGTATTTACTTT
Organism: Haplochromis burtoni; assembly: GCF_018398535.1. Classification (NCBI taxonomy): domain Eukaryota; kingdom Metazoa; phylum Chordata; class Actinopteri; order Cichliformes; family Cichlidae; genus Haplochromis; species Haplochromis burtoni. Next base: position 17,482 of record NW_024583380.1, read on the forward strand.
CATTTTAAAGATGGCTTGTGTCACCTGCATCTAGAGCTCCTTTGACCACACGTTGTCTGTTCACAACAAAATCTTCCAAATGCAAACACCACTCCTCAAATCAACTCCAGTCCTTTTATCTGCTTAATTTATAATGACATGATGAAGGAATTGCCCACATCTGCCCACGAAATAGGCTTTGAATCATTTGTCCAATTACTTTTGATCCTTTTAAAAAGAGGGTGGCACGTGTTAATTAGCTGAAACTCCTAAACTCTTCATCCAATTTGAAAGTGGACCCTCAAATCAAATCAGAGAGTCTGCACATGATGTCGATGTCCATTATATAACTATAGTATAATAATTATTCCAATTATAATTGGAATAATTATTATAATATAATTATATAATAATAATAATAATAATAATATAATGTCATATTATATAATTATAACTATCATTGCAATATATTTCATATTTGGACATAATTTTTAACATCATACAGGAAGTGGCTATAGGGCTGCACACACTGGTACTGAAAACTCATCACAGGTGCTGTTTGTTTGTTTTTTTGTTTTGTTTTTTGGGGGGGGGAGGGGGGGGTAGATGAAGATTTCAGTGCCACTGCTTCTGTGCTGAAACCTGGCACTCTCTTGTTTTGAGGCTTTATCCCAAATTTACTAACCTTCCATTTACATTTGCTGTTAAGTTGGACTTTTATTTTGACAACACCAGAAAAGACGAGCTTAATTTGAGCCAAGAGAGGCAGAGAAACAAAGGAAATGGGAAATTCTATCTCACTTTCTCATTACAGCTAATAAGATCAGTAGAGGGTTTTTTAACATAAACGGAAGAAGTCTAGCAGAGGAAGAGTGGTTTTTGATGGCTTCATAATGTTTTTAATGGATCATGGAGTCTGTTTGTGTGACGTCTCTATCAATTATCAGTACCATCACTGTGTGGAAAGAGAGATTGATGCAGAAGCTGGATTTGGAGTCTGGTGCTGGACAATTTACAAAGCAATAATACAACTTAAATAACTCTCTCACACATATAATGAAGAAAGAAAGAAAGAAAGAAAGAAAGAAAAACAAAGAAAGAAAGAAAGAAAGAAAGAAAGAAAGAAAGAAAGAAAGAAAGAAAGAAAGAAAGAAAGAATTTTCAAGTGTGGGGTAACAAGCAACCAGTACAGACCCAGATATCTGGTGGGTGGTTGTGGTTTTGCACGCAGGTAATGAAGAAAATAAAAACTGAAAACACATTAAACACAGATTCTATGACCTCTGCAGGGCAGTTTTAGAAATTCCATTTTGTTTATATAATGCAAAACAATCTTGTAAAGATCATTTATATTGTGGGGTAAAGACCCCAAAATATACAAAATGCAAGGCTTCTTATTCCATAGCAGTTGTTCCATTTAAATTTTAGAAAAAATACTGTATAAAAATGAACCAGTTTGTCTTCCTGTAGGCTAATGATGGCGGGACAATCAAAGTGCTCTCTAAGAAAACTCATCCTCCTCTGAGCCCACAAGGAAGTGTGAAAGGTAAGAAATACTGAATGCATCAAACTAAGAATTCCACATATGTCTTCATATTTCAAACAAGAGCATTTAATTAAATCCATAAAATTTGTATGTATTAGTCATATATGTATATATATATACACACATATATGACTAAATAAAATGACTAAATAATTGCTGTTGATCGCTCTCTGATATTTATATTTTTTCATCTAGATGACGAGAATTTCTCGGGAAAATACTTCCATTTGGTAAGAGACAACTTGTGTTATTTTTTGCAATACTGATTCATAAAAAATAATAATTTGGATCACTAATGCTTGGATTCAGATTATAGAACACATGTTGTCTAATCTGTCGGCTGGTGTCTTCATCCAGATCGATCCTGATGTAGATGAAGATCAAACAAAGAACCCAGAGAGGAAGAAGTTAAAGCTAAAGGAAGTACACCTCACCAAGCTGCTCTCTACCAAGGCAAGAGAAACTAGTTACAGCGCTACAGTATGCTTACACAAACAGCCACTAATACAGAACTGATACCAGAATCTCTCTCACAAGGTTACTCATAACCATGTGACACATGGTTACATGGTTAACCTGGCTACTTTTAGTAACCTTCCCTTTTAACTGTCAGGAAAAATGGTTCTGATGAGAGAAGGTACACAAATGAAACACAAACTAAACAGGAGACTAGCAAAACTTGCTTGTGCCAAAACCAAACGTCCAAAGTCTCTAACTACCATGAGATGTGCAGATTTGAAGAACTCATTTAAAAAGCTTGAAAAATCAAACAAACAACCTTTCTTCGAAGGAGGGTTGTTTTCTCACCTACTTATTTCTTCTGGGAGATCTGACAGTCATGTTTGTGGACTTTTCATTTGGATGTTCAAAAGCCCAAACACAGAATTTACTTGGAGCATCTCTAAATGGTACTCTGTAGTTTGCACAGCCCCCACATGCATGACTGACAACATGCTCCTGATTAGATGATCAGTGGTGTCCTGTGGGATCTCCTGAGGTCTGAGGTGCAACCTGGTGGTAAACTATTGGGTTTAGGTCAAATAAGCATGGGGAGGTAGTCAATGGTATCAATTCCTTCTTCCTCTAGGACAGGGGTGTTCAACTCCAGGACTCAAAGGCCTAAATCCCTGCAGGTTTTAGATGTGTCCTTGATTCAACACAGCTGATTTAAATGGATAAATTACCTTCTGAACATGTGTTGAAGTTCTCCAGAGGCCTGGTAATGAACTAATCATTTGATTCAGGTGTGCTGACCCAGGGTGAGATCTAAAACCTGCATGACACTGGCCTTTGAGGCCTGGGGTTGGACACCCCTGCTCTAGGAACTACCGACATACTCTCCCCACAGGCCAGGCATTGTCTTGTACCAGGAGGAACCCAGGACCCACTTCACCAGCATTGGTTGACAGTGACTCCAAGGATTTCTTCTCAGTACCTAATGGCAGTCAGGGTCCTGCTGGATAACCTGTAGAGGTCTCCATGTCCCTTATGGAAATACCACCCCAGGCCATCAATGACCCACAACCAAACTGGTCATACTGAACAATGTTACGGGCAGCATAACGTTCTTCACGGTTTCTCCAGATTCTCTCATGTCTGTCAAATGTGCTCAGAGTGAACCTGCTCTCATCTGTGAAAAGCACAGGGTGCCAGTGGTGGTACTCTTTAGCAAATGGCACTCGGGCACTAGGGTGAGGAGTAGTGAGCACAGGGCCGACTAGAGGATATAAGGCCCTGAAGTCTGTTCGATTAGAACCTTCTATGGCCCTGTCCAGCTCTCCTAGAGTAACTGTCCGTCTCCAGGAATCTCCTCTAGCTAGACCTGGGGCTTAGGGCTTGGGGAGTGTGATTGTGTGTGTATAGTGTCTCTTTGTGTCTGTCTCCACGTTGGGTGAGTGTTGAGTAATTGCATATGAGAGCATGAGGGTGGGAATGGATGCCTGTAAGAAGTCTGTGTCTATATGTCAGGTTGGGTATCAGATGCCACCTCTCTAGGGACATCTCAGGCCCTCCAAGGTATGGAGGTCTATCTCCCCCACCACTTCCCCTGCCATTGGCAGATGCCCTCAGACATCGGTGCGTTGGTGGTTCTTTGTGTCTGGGGATGGGCACCCAGGTACACACCGGCTCACTCCTTGGTGGCTGCTTGTCGGGGCCTGGAGCCTGGGGCTCGCTCGGGCCACTTCGGGGGTGGGGTTCCCTCAGCCTCTCAGCCTCCTGCTTCATGCCCTGGAGGACGGGGCTATGGCCCCCCCACACCCTCTAACAGATCATTACATGAAGGAACCTTTTAAAAAAACAAGCGCGTCCATGCTCACAGGTGTACACAAGGGTGATCACACCCACAAACTACACCCTTTTTGGCTCCTACCTCAAAGCACACTGTGCGCTGTCATTATTACATGCTGCACAATAATGTTTAATATTTAGTATTTACTGTTATATTCCCATATATCATCGTGATGTTGTTTATTATGTTGCTCTTTTTTTTCTTCTGCTTGTTTTCTCTTTTTTCTTTTTTAACAGGTGATCCAGATGATTGATATTTGTATTTTTTGTCTGCTTATTTTGTTGGTTTTTGTTTTTTGCCCTTTATGCCCGTCCCTCTTCCCTGCAGTTTTTCTTTCCCTCTTTCTTTCTCCCCTTTCTTTTCCCCAGTCAAATCTGTCCCATATTTAGCAAGTGAAAATAAAACAAAATAAACAATAAAAGGTATATCAAATAGACCATTATGGTAAGGCTGGGATGGTCTATTTGGTAAAGTAAATCCGTTGGGCATCTTTCTTCGCCTTTAGACAATAATTCTGAAAGCAAAAGAGCCAAACGGGACAGGCAAAAACAAAAAAAACAAAAGAAAAAGTAATCTCCTCTACTTTCTTGAAACTGTGCTGGGAGCTGGGAGACACTGCAAACTTTCAGGCAATGGCACGTATTGATGTTCCATCCTGGAGGAGCTGGACTACCTGTGCAACCTCTGTAGGGTCCAGGTATCGCTTCATGGTGCCAGTAGTAACAGTGACACTAGCCAAAACTAGTGAAAAAACTAGGAAAGATGAAATGGGGGACATGCCAGTGGTCAGAGAGTACACTGTTTTAAAAAGTGTACCTTTGATCTTTTTTGCAAGCAGTGTATTTGGGAACCATACCCCAAAAAACAAAAAATAAAAAAACAACAAAAAAAATGAGATTAATACTGATAAAGGTTATTTACTCTCTCTGAAAATTCCCAGATAAGACCTGAATGATATGATTTTAAAATGTGTTCAGCGGGTTGATTACTGGCTGCAGCCAAATACCTGTCACCTCATAGTAAATATGCAGTCTTTCTAACAGAGAGCAGAATCGCCTCTTCTTGTCATTATACCCTCGGACACAGGTTTCCTGACTCTAGGAGGAACTTTATCAAATTGGTTTTCTATCTTAAAATGTAGTAAAACTAACTGAGATGAATGAACAGAAACCAGCTCATTGCATGCTTCTTGTGAAGAAGCTGAGAATGACACTACATTCTCTCTCTTAGGTGGCAGTGCATTCATTTGTGGAGAAACTCTTCAGGTCCATCTGGGGCCTGACACTCAGCAGATCTCCGTTCGCTGTCAAGTACTTCTTTGACTTCTTGGACACTCAGGCGGAAAACATGAAGATCACTGACCCAGATGTCCTGCACATCTGGAAGACCAACAGGTACACGAAATATAAACATCAAAGAGCACTGGCCATAAGCAAATGTCTTAAGATGTTTCATGTTCTCATGTCCTTATCACCAGTTTGCCGCTGCGCTTCTGGATCAACATTCTGAAAAACCCTCAGTTTGTTTTTGACATGGAGAAGACGCCACATATGGACGGCTGCCTGTCCGTCATTGCTCAGGCCTTCATGGACTCCTTTTCTCTGAGTGAGATGCAGCTGGGGAAGGTAAGTACAGCGCCGATCTTATCCCTAATTACTATTGCTAAACAAAAGGGTGGGTTTCATTTCGTTATGGAGAAAGCAGTCACACATCTGCAGTTTATTATTTGAGTTTTGCATCTTGCCACATATAATGCTTGATTTTTGCTCCATTTCAGTACGCGCCTACCAACAAGCTCCTCTATGCCAAAGACATTCCCAAGTTTAAACAGGAAGTGAAGATGTACTACAAACAGATAAGAGACCAGTCACCAGTCACGCCCGCAGAATTCAAGGATTTCCTGCATGAAGAGTCAAAGGTGAATCCATTTAGCGCTGATGCAGGAAAATCAAGGGTTTTGGAAATCCCAGCAGTGAACTAAAAGCTGTTTTCTTTTCAGAAACACGAAAATGAATTCAATGAAGCAGCAGCGCTCAAAGAACTCTACAAATTCATAGAGCGATACTTCACAGAGGTCAGTTCTTTTCTTTTCCATCTCTAAAACAGCTTCAACTGCCAGTTTTATGAGGTGAACAGATTAAGAGTAACACATTTCAGTTTGGCCTTGGTTGAGAAGTCTATGTCCTTCAAAAAGAAAACAACAGACATGAACCACACTTAATTTCGAGGAAACACAACCCAGATGAGTGCTCGGTGGATACAAATCAAATCACTAGACTGGAGTCAACAAATCAGTGGTACATACAGACAGATGAGAAAACCCAAACTCTTCTCACATTTATAAAGAATAGAAGGAGGAGAGGAGATTATGATATTCATTGGTCAGAAAAATGAAGGGAACACTCGGTTATCACTATATAACCCAGTTAAACTCCAGCGATATAAACAACTGTATATCTATTTTACCAGCTTTCGTGTAAATGAAAGTGAGGTGTACTTGTGATGCAACCCGACCGCTCAAAAGGAAGAGTTTTCTAGGTGGTGGCCTCTGACCGTTTCTCTCTTCTTATCCCTCCTGACTGATTTTTCTCTAGTTCTGCTTTTTGCTTGTGTCACTATTGGTAGCTTCACAGCGTAGGTTTGCCATTTGCCCCATCAGTCAGAGGGGAACCAGTGGCCGTTCTGGTGTTCTCTGGCAAATGTCAATCAAACTGCACAGAGCTAGATGGGAGCACAGTTCCCACTAAGGCTAGGGTCACACTACAGAAAACAGTGGTTACAACAAAAATTGGTCACGGCTTAAATTAAAAAATTAAATAAAATAAAAAAGGGGGGGGGGGAGATAAATGGCAATATGTTATCAAAATACTCTGATCACTGCAAAATGTTAGAAATAACTGAACCGGTCCTCCATAACTCACATCTTATTTGCTTTCCCTTGGACTAAGATGTTGACATTGGTGACTTCACTTGTGAAACCTTGTGACACACGAGGCTGCACCTGCAGAGGAAATGTGTTCAGGCCTGACTTTATCGGGTTATTTCCTGTTCTCGGGTGCAGAGTAGCACTTTTTAAAAACAGATTTTGTTTACTGTTAAAGCTTCAGGCCATTTTAAGAGACCTCAAAGCCTTCTTGAAAAAACATTCCAGAGGCACGGGACTAACAAGCTAAATTGTTCCTAATTTTGTGCCCTGAAATATTTTACAGTTAAAGGCTTATTAAGACAAGTTTTTTGTACACCAGCTTTTTATACTGAGGTTTAAATGACACTTTAAACACTGCATTTTCTAAGGTGTCTTTGTCCCCTTTCGTCTGGCTTTTTTACAGATCAAGCAGAAACTGGACGAGAACGGAGTCCCTGCTGAGCTGAAGGAGCAGCTACAACATGTAAAGCAATCATTTGATGGACTGAAAAGCTGCTCCTGGAGTTGAACCATCTGTCTTTTCTCTAATAGGAATAAGCCGTGAATATCAAGCAAGGGAGTGAACCTCACAGAGGATGTTTCGTTTACCGAAAGCTTTTTGTATCTGATGGACTTTCACTTTCTTCACCAGCGGAATAATTGTTGTTAAAACTCATGAACCCAAATGCACAATGATTCCAGCCAAAGACATGTCAGGCACAAGGTTAATGTACAAATATTTTAATACAGTTCAAGTCTGTATCATCATTGTGCAACGTAGTCCGTAGTGTCATCTGTATGACTCCTCTGTATTTTTTCCCCCAACACAATGGCTTTATAACAAATGTAAACAAGTTTCTTATTACAAAATCCAGCCCTGAGGATATCATGTGAAAAAGTGCCAAGGTATCACATTTTAGACATATAAAATGTGGAATTCTTCCAATAAATGTTTTATTTTTATACAAACACAGTCCGCTTGATTTGAAAGCAGGATGTCATCTCAAACTGTGCTCGTACTTGAAGCCCCATGGGAAGTAGAAACAGTGTCAGAGTTCAGGCTGGGGTGTGGTGCTCCGATCTCTTTGTACCAGAGAGCCCAGTTCCTCCAACTGCTGCTGCTGGGCACTTTCCAGATTCTCCAGCCTCTGACGCAACAGAGAGAATTGAGAACCATGATCCTCCTGAGAGGAGAAAAGGATGCGGGGAGGCAAAGAAAGAGATGCAAGGAGAAGTTATAACATTATAGAGACTACTAAATGAACTCTGCAACATAGAGTCAACTGAACACAGCTGAAGCGCCAACAATTCCGATCCTGTGTGATCGCAGAGTGCAAGCAGCAGTGTGTTTCAGGAGAACAAGCACTAGACTCTTCATTAGGTGCTCTGTCTGCAGTTTTAAAGTGAATCCTAAAATCCACCATGAGCCAGAAAAGCATAAAGTCGAGTTAATATGAGCGTTCTCATCACAATGTGTTAGTAGCCTGCCAGTGCACTCTCTATGGCCTGTCAGTGTAAATTGACATAGTGCTTTACTATTCTGACCACTCATTGCACTTTTCATCCAATCACATATATGTTCATCAACCCTTATATACCTATAGTGGACACGGACAACCTCCCGAGCCACAGCTGCCTCAGAAAGAGCGGATAAACAGGCCATTATAATAATCCGTAGTACTGGGCAACAGTCTGAAGCCACAGCAACAGTTCCACAGGCCTTCTGAAGCTCTTTCAAACTTTCAAAGAAATGTTGGTTAAGCCGTTTAATACTGAGCTTTGAATCATTCAAGCAAAAAAAGGAATCTAACCAAAGAGATGAAGTGTACAAGACACTTACTGGGTTGTTACCAAACTGTCCCTCAGACCCGAGGAAGACGAAGGGGGCCTGTGAAGAGGTCAGGAACGCAGGGCCTGCACTGAAGGGGCCCTGACCGCCAAGCAGGAGGCGCCGAAACTCATTGTGACGCCTCTGCAGCTCCTTCAGCCGTTTGTTCACTTGAGCTTGCTCCTGTGAGAACAATGAACGCCTGCACACGAGAGAAAAGAGCATACTGACATCAAGCCCCCGTAAAGTCAGTGTGGCTTCATCATTCAAGGCCAAAAAGTAAAAAAAATCCATATTGTGAGCCATTTCCTAATGAAACAGTAGAGTGCGGTGTCTCAAAAGTTGATTTGAACACATCATCTTGCACTAATAAGAAATCTGAAATGATTCTGTGTTCTTCTCCAAATTGGCAAACACTGAGCCATCCGACTTCAAATTCGGCAGATGCATTGCTGGCGAACTGAGCAAATGCGGTTTTGGCTAAAAGCTAAGTTGTCAAGTGACTCCTCTGGTGTTATACACTGGCTTTTTGTGTTTGTAGTTTTATTGAAAACTGCTCCTCCAATCTAATAGCGCCACTGTTACAGAAATCATCTTGTCAAAAATAAAAACAAAGCAACCCGAGTTACACTCTCCAGGCTGCACAGTTTTTAAAAAAGGCGATCACATTTACTTTTTAACTGCAGCAGCTTCCAGTTCCAGCTCCTCAATCTTGGCCTCCAGCAACTGGATTTTATCCTGCAGTTTCTTCTCTTTGTTCTCTGTCAGCGTTTTTCTCTAAACACACACAGACACAGACAGACACAGATAGATTAGCTGCTTTCTCTGTTAAAACTCCTAACAATGTTCAAGTGCAAACAAACATTAAAAGGTCCTCAAGTCTTCTTGTGAACATGCGTGTTAAAAATGTTTATTTATGACTGAAAAACAGCACAAAGAAATGTCTGAAAAAAACAAAAAAACAGTTAAAAGCATATGGACCTATGCACATGCAACCCCTGGAAATCACCAGGGGTTGCATGTGCATTAATGACAGATTTTTGTGTTTTTCCTTTTGTTTTAAAGAACACAGATACAAAAAAATGGAATAATGATTTTTTTTCTTTCCTAACTTCAGGCATATTTTTTCTATTGGATTAAGTTGGTCTGCCTGCATCAACAGAAGCTTTACAACTGTTCATGCATCAATACAACTTGTGCAGCAAACCTACTTCCTATCTGTTAAATGACAAAAACCCTCAGCAGTACATTTACTGCTGAGGTAATGGTTACTTATATAGTACATGAGTGGGGAAATGTGGTTTACAAGTTTCATCTGAATAACACTGGGGGGGGAAAAAAGTTTCATCAGCCTCACCTCCTTGGCTAACACAGATTCACTGCTTTCGTCCAGTCATCCATGAATTACATCACGTAATTCAGCTTTTTTTCTTTTTTAATCAAATCACAAACATCAATTCCCTTTTTTTCACATTTGTTTTTCACTTCTTTTGTTGCATATTTTCTGTTTCCAAAAGGCACACTTCTTTCACTTTTCTGTTCTGATGCTTTGACATCTACCAGTTAACTAAAAGTTTTCCTTCCTTATAGTTTTGCTGACACATGCTCGAAATTTCAGACACAGCAGACTGAACAGCCAACCGATTACCTTCTTGCAGGAACTATATGAGCATTTTTCATGTTACGACAGACAGTTTTCTAGCTCGGCCCGTGCTTCCTTTAACACAGCCAGGTGCAGAAGCCTGTTAAAAACTGCAAACTCTGTTAACTGTAGACTGTGTTGCTTATTCAGTTTTAGTACTGAAAATTAAAAGACAATTACATCAATTTGTGCTTCACTTGATAGGGGGGAAAAAAATGGAGCATAAATTAATTTTTTTTTTTTTACTTTTTGAATAATTTATAAAGCCAGAATTTTCAGCTGATAAACAAAAAAAATGTGTCATATCTGTGATGTGTTGTCAGTCTCAAGATTAGGAAAAAGCTTGAATGATTATAATCCACATGTGGTGATTTTACTGTTTTTGCCAGGGTGTGCCGTAAAAGGCAGGGAATGAAGAAGCGGTACCTTCTTTTGAGCCACCGCTGCCCTATGCAGTTTGTCTTTGACCTGAGAATATTTCTGCTGCAGCTCAGCCTCTCGCTCCTGCAGCTTGTGCTTCTCCTCCAACCACTCGATACGACGCTCCTCCACCAACCTGCGGAAGGAACAGACAGAAAGAGGATGTGAAAGGAGCAAAAAGCCACTAAATTCGTGTTAAAATGTTTTGAGTGGTCACTCAGACTTGAAAAGTGCCATATGAGAGTGAGTACATGTTAAACAAGGGTTGTCAAACATAAGGTCTGGGAGCCACACTAAGCCCGCCAAAGACTCCCATTAGTCGTCTTAGTTCTTTCTTACAATTTGAGAGCAGATAGTCGCACTGTAAGACTTTTCTTTATCGTGTAGAAAAACTGAAATGTATTGTTGCATACATTATAACAAACTACCTCAGGGATCAAATGTGTAGTAAAGAATTCTTTACACTGACAGAACGGGGTGTTTCACTGGTCGGTCCTCTTCAAAGTGGGCTATATGTGGCCTACCATGTAAAATGAGCTTGACATCCCTGTGTTAGACTGGGCAACTGTGCGGGTGTACCTCTCTGCCTCGTGCTGGCTCCTCTCTGCCTGTGCCCGGGCTGTCCTCAGCTCCTCCCTCACTCTGTCCAGTGTTTCTCTCAGTCGTCGGTTCGTCTCCATCATGTCACTTTCAGAGTGAGACAGCGCCTCCATCTGCACACCAAGTTCCTGGTTTTGCTGTTGTGTCAAACAAACAGTAATTATTACTGCAGGCATAAAAACTACCACTGTTTGTTTTGGGTTTTTTTGTTTGTTTAGTGTCCAAATAAGACTTTATGGTTGGTTGGTTGTGTCTTACTTGATGCAGATCAGCAATTTCTGCTTTCTGCCTCTCCAGCTCCTCAAGCTGTGAGCTCTGCTGCTGTACCTTAGTCCTATGAGATAAAATAAAAAAGGTATCAGACAAAAACAACATTTAAAAAAAGCAAGAAAAAAGTCTCCAGGTTCTACGCCTGACACATATTTTAGTAGCTGACCACAAAATAGGAATAGAAAGTGAAAGATGATAAAAAGAAAATCAAGATCAATCATAGAAAGTTCAACATGTCACAACCCCAGTTCTACTTTTATGCAAGTTTCAGATATCATACAGCTACTCCTCATGCCCCAGTTTTGCGCTCTTACTAATGTAACTGTGGTTGTCTTGCAGCACAAACCTGACCTCAGGTTTTGCAGCTCTCTGCGTGCTGTCTCTTCACCCTGCTGGGTGCTGCGGAGTCGCTCCTCCCACTCCTCCTTCTGGGCTTGATCTGAGGCATCATGCAGCGCCCTCTGCTGTTCTAGTGCTGCAAGACAGTTCTCCAACTCTAACCTAGCAACATCAAATTGAAGAAAAGGGGTGAGATAGACTCTGTGCACCTTAGCATACGCTACTTTCGTTGGGGAAACTCCTGTATAGCGCCTTGTTTCCAGTGTGATATTCGCTCCTTGTTTGGTTTTCCAAAACAAGTCAACCAAATGGATGAATCAAGCGGCGATTTACATTTCACAACATGTCTTGGGCATTTACTGAATATATCTGTAGATGATGTACATCGACTTGTCGATATTTTCCCCCCGCGCCTCAGAGGAAAAGAGAGAAAAGATTAAAAGGTTATATTTCTCAGTATTTGTTTACTTGTAATTTTGAAGGTAAGTCACAACATAACCTTTGTTAACCAGCAATCATTCATTTATTTTTTTCTGTGGCTTTTTTTCACGGTTTGTTGACATGCCGTGTAGGTCTGTACTTGACTAGCTGAGATATATATATATATATATATATACACACACACACAGTATATAACGGGGGAAACCTTTGACTATTGTTCACCTGTAGTTTGAATGCTGAGCATTTGCTTGTTTAAATCATAAGAACTGTCACTACACAGAGATGTGCTTCTGTATGTGAACAATGTGTCTTCTGATTTTGTAATGCAGTTCTGCTTGTGTTGAGTGATGTAAACAACCAATCAATCTACGCTCTTCAAACATCAAAATTGATCATTTGATTTTTTTTATGACACAGCAATGGTGAGTGTTCCCACCTTCTGCTCTTTGTAACTTAACGTAATCTTTCCGTTTTCGTGTTTTGGACATGATTTTGGAGTCCATCTTCCCAGTAGCAATTGACCGCAAAATAAAGCTACCGGAAATGTACAACCCTACATCCGGCCTTAAAACAGGAAGTTAGCATTTTCTCATGCACAAAGATCAACAAACAAGGAAGCTTCAATAACTGATGGTGTAACATTGTTAACAGGTGGTTTCAAACTGCAAGAATACATCCAAATCACACATCGGACATATGAAGGCGACTCTCACTTTTCCTCATGCAGGGCTGCCATCTTACGGAACTCTTCCTCTCGAGCAGACTGCACCCTTCTGACCATCTCCCTCTCCTTTTCCACCAAGACTTCCTTGTGTCGTTCAACCGCTGCATTTAGCACCTCCACGTCTGCCTGCAGACCTGAGACAGAGTTACTGGGTTTGAGGGTGATAAAGGCTTTCCAGTCTTAGAGAATGAGTAGATTTATTTTCCATCAGAGCTCTTCTTTATCTCAGGAAAAAGAAACTATCCATATGGTTTTCAGACATTTACAATACAAAGTCAGGTTAAAGTGGGGTATGAAGACAGTTTTCTTGCATATTTCTGGCATGCTCTTTTACGTGAGAGAGCTGGATGAATGTGAAAAGAGAAGAGACCCATACCATCAATCTGTCCCTGCAGGGTGTCTCGCTCTCTCTCCACCTCCCCTTTAGACCGTGAACACTCCAGTTTGACGCTGGCTATTTCCAGCTTATGCGAATGCCTCAGGCTTTCAATCTGATGCACAAAAAACATGTCAGATAGCCCTTTATTTTCCCCCCAAAAAAACTTCTTAACACAAATGTAAATAGCGAGATATTACAACTGGGCTCATCAGGCACTCTTTTTGGCTGCAGTGGTTTTTATTATATTTACATGCTTCCGTTTTTGCTCGATGACAGCTCGTACTTTTCGAGTCTCCTTTTTCTCCCTGCAGCACGGACTACACTGCCCATGAGGCTACATTCTTTAGGGCTACGCCTGTAACACTCTGCCTATTGCCTTCAAATTAAATAATTTTTCAAATAATTTTTTAAAATATTTCTTCAGGTCATTATGTAAGTAGGGGTGACATGGGCCGCGAGATTGAGACACAGACATTAGAGCCTCCTAATGCGTGTTTTGTTTGGGTTTCCACCGGCGTGGAATTACCAAAAATAGAGAGGGCATAGCCTTATATATAAAACAGGAAAAGACCGCCATGTAATCCATTTTTTTAAATAAAGTAACTGTATTCTGAATACCACCCCTTTAAACAGTAATAAAGTAATTGTAACGGGATACAGTTACTCATATTTTGTATTTTAAATACGTAACGATGCTACATGTATTCTGTTGCTCCCCAACATTGTCCATTGTCAGAGTTCAGGGTCAGAGATCAAAGAACAGTGTACCTGAGAGGTGAGAGAGCTGACCTCTCTCTCAGCTTTGTGCAGTCTCCCGGTGAGCTGGCTGTTCTGCTCATGGCACTGGTGAAGCTCGCTCTCCATGCGCTCCAGCTGCAGACGCAACGACTGGCGCTCCGCCTGTCACATCAACCAATCAGATCCATCAGTTATGATGAACACAAATACTCCCAAAAAAGGAAATCTGATCACTCTGCAGCTATGTTTATTATAATGACATGAAATGAGCTACCTCCAGTGACTTCAGTGCAGCCTGAGACTCTGTCAGCTGTCTGATCTGGATGCGCTGGACATTCTCAGCCTGCTGACCCGAATTTTCCTTCTGGGCTCTAAGCTCGGCCACCTCTGCCTCCAACCCCTTCAGCCGTAGGTGGAGCTGAGCTTTCTCTCTCAGAAGGGCCTCTACTCGTTTCCCATCACGCAGCGCATCTGAACCTTGATACTGAGCCACCAGCTCCTCTCTGTCCTTCTCCAGACGGGAGACCTGATAGTACAATAATACAAGTTTAAGAACTTATTTATTTAGACGTGGGTGAGTCACAACAAATTTAAATCATGCCACCGCTCACTGCACACAAACCAGCCCACCTCCGCCTCATAGCGGATCTTCCTTTCCTCCAGCACACGAGCGTGTTCCTCTCTCTGATGGTCAAACTGGGACTTGAGAAATGTGTACTCATACCGCAGCTTGTTGTACTCAGACCTGTACTTCTCCGTCTCCTAGAAGAAAGAACATGGAAATTAGCTGCTCTTTCCTTTACTAGGGCTTTAAAGGACCTTTAAAACTCTTGTTGCTATGGACTTTATATGCGCTTAAAGCAACACTGGATGCTGTTGTTAAACTACAACATCCTGAATATGGACTACAAGCAGAGACATACTGCCTTGTGCAGTTTTAATGTCTTGCTTCATGCATGCTGTATATAAATCCAACCCCAGTGTATGATTATGACTTTATTGCAGATGCTGGACTGGAAATGAAATGGCTGTTACTTTCAGTTTAGCTTGGATCATTTATTCGTTTTTTACTAACGTGATGCTTTTGAGTGCCTTAACAGATATATTAATTATAATAATGGCAGCTCAGACCTTTGAATGACATTTTTCAAGCTATAAAATAAATATATTTTTATGCCTTTCTTGTTTTCTCTTCTGAACATCTGGGGATTTTGCAAAGTTGTTTCTCTTTCATTTGCAAAAAACTAATCAGAGTGCCTGACCTCCTCCAGCTTGTTGAATCGGTCTCTGACTGGAGCCTCCATCTCCTGCTGCACCTGAGCTCTGAGCAACTCCAGCCGCTGAGGGGTCATCACCTTTTAAACACATAAGCACACACACGTTTTCATCCAGAAAGATTACGATGAGAAATAAATGTCACTTTATTTGGGTGTCTTTAATATTTAGGAATGTGCAAATCTTACAGGGAACAAAAGCAAGAACGTTAATCTTCACTATCTAAGACTTCCCCTGATCTTGGGGGTGGTGTACCTGCAGACGAAGCTCTTCCAGCTCCCTGGCTTTGTCCAGCAGCTCTCCACGCAGCTCGGCCAACAGCAGTTGCAGTTTCTCCTGCTCAGACTGTTTGTCACTCAGCAGGCGCTTCAGCTCAGCCTGTGCCCGTGTGTACTCATCCTGCAGGCTGCACAACGGACAAAGAAGAGAATAACCAAAATTTGCCCCTGACACATTTATTACAATCTTCTGTCCTCTCTAAAGTTTCCCCATTTTTAGCAGTGTTGGTAAGAAGATAGCATTTTTGTTTCCAAGTGATCCCTACACAGACATATAGTGTCATTAAGTATCAAATAAAATTTGTTTTCACCTGGTATGTTCCGCCTTTAACGTCTGGTAATTTTTCCTGTGGTTCTCACTCTTCATCCTCTCGTCGATCAGCATCTTCTGCAGCTCCATCTCTGCTCCCCCCAATCCAGTTGACAACCCCAGCATGGCTGCGGGCTTCCCCATCCCCGGTTCCAAGTTTGGCAGATGAGGAGCCGACTGACCAAGGGCGGAGGAGGTCATCTCACCTCTACAGGAAAGATCCCAAAGCAAGAAGAGACAAAAATTAAATAAATAAATACATTTTTAAAAAGGTTGGGTAAACCAAGCAAAGGAACAGAGGTTTTCAAAAAATCTCTTCCTTTGTAATGGTAATAAAACTGCCTGCAGTGTAGTAAAGCCAGAGATGACTTGGTGGCTTTGTTGTCAGTTAGTAACCATGGTGGCTTTAAGAAGAACCTCCCCAGCTACTTATTAAAATCACAGCCTCTTAGCATTGAAAGCTCTGCATCTGTCTCAAGTGATTAGCTGGCTGCTGGCTCTGCTGCGGATACCAGGGGCCGTGATTGCCACTGCTACATCACTTCAGCCTCAAGCACCCCGACTAATCCTAAAATAATTTCAGACTATTGCCAGTTGGTCAGAAATTAAAGAAATGAAAATAGCAGAACCATGAACTCTGGTAGTTGGTGAAAGGTCTTCGAAATTAGCTCTGTACAAAACAGCTACAGCTAATATTACAAATTCTATTATTGAATTATATTTCAAAACATGTCCCCCTGACATTGTCCACCGTTTATTTTAAATATCGCGCCGCAAAACATGCTAACTAGCCGCCTAGCCGCTCCAGTGGGTCCGTTATCGGACACTCACTACTTCCGCCGTTTTCTTTTTATCTTCTGTGGAAAATACTGTGCTTCACTGCCCATGATTAACACTGGCATTCTAGCTACATTTCTAACGAAAACAGGCGTCACTGAAATCAATCTTACGCGGTTCTTTAAGCTGTTGTCTACAAGCTATCGTTGGTTGGCCATGTACCAATGGACAATGCTAGCTCTAACTTATTAACATGGGTAATATTAAGTAGACGTTCTTGCACATTTGTAGTTCTAGCGACGGAATAGAAACCCATAAAGTACCGTTACAGTATTTTCACCAGATGTGAGAAGGTGGTTGCCGAACAGCACTTACCTCCCGAGTTTGAGACTTTTCTTACTTCCTTATTAGCTATTTGTTTTGCTAGCTGGCTAATCTGTAAACTACAAACTGTGGGGTCATGGGTAGTGTTTTCCAACGTATTTCTCGCGAGATTGAGTCCAACTTGCGCGACACTTCTTTCTAAAGGAATTATCATTAATCATGTTCCCTACCGTCTATTTACCGACATAAGCAAACATATTAAACATAGCATCGGAAATCTCTGCCTTTTAATGTATCCGTCTTTTATATACATTCTGAGGCACCAATATATATTTGTATTTTAATTTTATATTTAGAAACAAAGCTGGTGATAAAGGAGAAGCAGACGGGATACAACTCGTCAGCAGAAACCAGCAGCTTCAGGTTCATTATGAGTTCATTATGTTACTTCACAGTGATGGCTTGTTGCGTCCTTGTTTAAGCATTTGTTACAGTTTAGTGCAAAAGCTTTGAAACAAGCGTTCTTTTCCTGTCCAGCAGACAAAGGAACGGGACGAGAAGCAAGAGATCAGAAGAAACACTCGCTTTTTGTTGTAAACAGTTATAAATAGTTGCAAATATATTAATAAACTTTCATTATTTAATTATTGAAAAACATCTACCTTTTGTGTGCTTTTTTCCCCCTATATTGCCAAATGTATATAATGACAACTATTTATTTAGCTCTGTTTGCGGCATAGTTTTTTAAGTTCCCAAATCGTTTAATAGTAAATTATTTTAATTTTCATTTGTATGTTTAATTGAGTGGTTTTATGTCTGTATTGGCAGTGAACATTTATTGTACTTTCTAAGTGGCTTCAAAATCCTTCGGTCAATCTGGGCGCGGTCAATCACTGCGACGCGCTGTTGTACTTATATTTTAAAAGATCAACTAAATAAACTTGTCTGATTTCACACGCACGTCTGCCGTTGCGAAAACTGTATATCTGACTCCAAAATCAGGGACAAAATGGCTGGAAAATGGATTTCAGCCTTCCCCGGTACAGTGGGTGATACTTCAGTTCTTCCAACAAACAGCATTGCTCGGATCCTTCAGCGTCTTTGTCTAAATCTTTATCCCTGACCCTTTCAGAGAAAAACTCGAATTTCAAGGCGTCACGTCCTCATCGTTGTTGCTTATTTCCGCCCTTCTCCACGCCTCTCTCTGCGGACCTTTAAGTAAAGGACTGCTCCGCGTTTGTTGTGGGGTGGCAGTGGCATAGCACTTAGGTCGAAGGGCTATCAACCGGTATTCCGGGGTTCGAGACCACCTTTCTCCACTACCTTCCCCTTTATGCGACCGTAACCAAGGATTGTGTAGTTGAGTCGTTTTTTTGTTTTTTCAAA
Source organism: Haplochromis burtoni (assembly GCF_018398535.1). NCBI lineage: Eukaryota > Metazoa > Chordata > Actinopteri > Cichliformes > Cichlidae > Haplochromis > Haplochromis burtoni. Next base: position 35,933 of record NW_024583380.1, read on the forward strand.
TTTAACACACGTTTGTTTTGTTTTGTTGTTGTTGTTGTTGTTTTTATTAGTAATATTAACATACAAACAAAATGCACACATTCAGAGAATAACCATTCCTTACATATTAGCAACTTTCATGCATAGGAAAAAGATAATATAAAGATGGGGTCACATAATTTAACAGATTATTAACTCTCTAAATCAAAATCTTCCACAAAGGAAACAAAAAAAGCAGCCTTTTTCTTTCTAACTAAGGTCAAAGATTCAACCAACAGGTTTAAGTCGTTTTTCCAGTAAGCCTATGTTGGTTTGGTCTTAAAAAAACGACATTTATGTATAAATTGCTTGTACAAGATTAATAACACATTAACAACATAATTAGCTTTCTTTTCTTTCAAAAACACTCCAAAACATTATCATATTTAAGGTAAATTGGGTAATTTGAATCCCACTGGAATAAAGCCAGGTATGAAAATCCAACCAAAATATTTGTATAAAATTGCACAAAAAGAATAGATGGTCCAAATCCTCCTCTTCTGTTTCACAAAATACACAATTACCAGTTTCTATTTTGAATCTATCACCAAGGAGACTATTTGTCAGGTAAATTTTATTCAAAATTTTAAATTGGACTTCTTTCCCTTTAGGAGGGATAGGGAAGGTGATATAATCAGTTCTTATTTTTTCAATTTCTTCCCTTTGGAAATCTTTTAATATGTAATTACGTCTAAGTAAATTTGGAGAATAAAGACTCCCTAATGAAGATCTTAGAAACTTATTCAGTTGAGTCGTTTTATTCTATATCAGTGTTGAGTGTGCAGGTGCTAAGTTTTAAATTACAATCGCCGATTGTAATGTCCATTACGTCCTTCTGAGCTTATGCACTTTGGTTCACGGGATAGTGCCTTTCCCTATTCACACGTAAACAGCCCCAAACCCGTATTTAAAGCATTCTCCTATGTTTGGTTTGTCGCTTCTTCCAGCTGAGGTTATTATACAGCAGGATCCGTGATAGTCTCCAAAGCGAACCGTGCGCATTTACCCACGCAGGGGACATTCACTCCCTGCCAGCTTCCCTGGGGCATTTTCCTGTCTTCTGGCCACTTTGATCACCTCCAGAATGGTCAACACCAATATTCAAGTGTCAGCGTTTCCTAGAAAGAACATTGGTCTTAAGACTACTGCTTTTTCCTTAAGCCCCTTGGCTATTTTGTTTCTAATTTAGCTTTTTTTGCAAGTGTCATTACTTGCAGCATGACCTGAAACTCATTCAGATTAATCAGGTAGTTCAATTTCTAGAAGATCTATGTGTGCTATTGCAAGAGGGTTCGCTGTGTCTACCAGTAGTTTCAAGAGTGTGGAGGAGCTACCAGGAGATGGGCCATTACATGAGGAGACCTGGGCTGGGCGGTCAATCTATCAGTAGGACTGGCATCTGCTCCACTGATTTAGGAAGAACGGGAGGAGCACTGCAAGAGCCCCACAAGATAACCTCTATCAGGGTGCTCATGTGCATTTTTCTAAACATATGGTCAAGAAGTCTCCATGAGCATGACATGAGGGCCTGAAAGGACCTGTGTTCATTGAACACCAATCAGTCTACATGGTGCTGTTCTATGGGGAACACCAGAAATGGTAGGTCCACCATTGGCACCTCATTCTTTTTCAGATAAGAGCAGGTTTACACTGAGTACGTGACAGATGTGGAAAAAATGTGGAAAGAACAAGAGAGATGTTGTGCTACCTGGATAACATCTTCCAGTATTGCTGGTTTGGCAGTAAGTTAGTGATAGTTTGGCAATGGTTATCCAAGGAGCACCACACAGACCAACAGTACTGACTCCTGTTATTGAACCCTTCAGACCTTACTATGAGGCTTACTTCTGGTTCCTTGTGAAGGTCATTCATGTGGTCAGAGTGTGAAGGCAACTCATAAATGAGGAAGGCACTGACGCTGATGACTGGCCTTCACATTCCCTAGACATGAAATAAATTAAGGACCTCTCCCGAGCCACATGAAACGAGCCGGATCAGCCTGTGATCTCAGTGTTTAATATTGACTTTTTTGGTGTGATTTTGTTTTTGAGGGACAGTCAATCTGAATAAAGTTTACTTTTCAGGGAAAAGGAAGCTGCACCAGCTCATCTAGCACCAACAACCATGACATGCCCGGAGTCAAATAAATCATCCATTTTCTCCCATTCTGATGCTCAGTTTAAACTGCAGCAGGTCATCTCGTTCACGTCTACATGCCTGCTGTCTTATTATTGATTAGATCATTTTTAATGAGCAAATAAACAGGTTGTAGGGCAGAAAATTACTGACATTTTTACTAAAAAGTGTTCATCCTGTAAGCATGTGCTATATCTGTTACAGTAATAATTATATTTGCTACTGTATCAAACCTTCATATATAGTCTGGTATTTCCACATTATAGTGCATACTAACCCATACATTACCACAGCTGTTTCACACACATTTACCACATTCAACAAAATATGTTGCAGCGACTCTTCATATTTTAACTGAAATGCTAAATATATATTTGAGAACAACATATTTCTTTCTACGCCCGTACCCTCACCTATGGTCACGAGCTGTGGGTAGTGACAGAAAGAACGAGATTGCGAATACAAGCGGCGGAAAAGGGTGGCTGGCCTCGCCCTTAGAGATAGGGTGAGAAGTTCAGCTATTCGGGAGGGGCTCAGAGTAGAGCCGCTGCTCCTCCTCATCGAAAGGAGTCAGTTGAGGTGGTTCGGGCATCTGACAAGGTTGGGCGCCTCCTGGGCAAGGTTTTCTGGGCATGTCCCACAGGGAGGAGACCCCAGGGCAGACCCAGGACACCCTGGAGAGATTATATCTCTCGGCTGGCCTGGGAACGCCTTGGTGTTCCCCCAGACAAGCTGGAGGTGGTGGCTGGGGAGAGGGAAGTCTGGGCTTCTTTGCTTGGGCTGCTACCCGAGTGATCCGGCCCCAGATAAGTGGAAGAAAACTGATGAATGGATGGATGGATGTTTTTTTTTTATTATTATTATTGCAGGTCACATTGATTAGTTATACACACATTAGACTTCATCACCTCTGAGACCTGAGCAGCTTGCACACATCTGCAATTAGATACCAGAAGAAGCTGCTGCTGATCCAGAGCAACAAACCGACCAAAGATGCTGAAGCACATCTCCACCGGCCCACACACAGGTGTTACACCAGCATCCAGCAGGTAGTCGTATCTTGAGCACCTTTCTTTTAAATCCTATACAGTGCCACTAATGATTGTCATTAGAAACTTTGTGCACTCTCTGGTCACTGCTTTAAAAGTGAAAAATGTAAATTCACCCCTTTTTTTGTTTTCCATTATATTGCAACAGTATTTCACCCAGCCTCTGTAATAACTGCCTGTACATTATTGAGGTCCATGCAAAGCTGCGAGTGTCCTCAATAGGACAATTACAGGCTGATGTTTGCTGATACTATCATGACATTTATATTTATAAATCTTCAAGAAAACAGGTGCAGATTGATATAATCCGAATTATAAAAACAACAATTTACTCAGTGTAAATTCCAGTGGCTAACTGATGAAACTATATATGGATGAGTGAGAGTCTTTTATAAGAGGAAAATGAAACAGGTAAAAAGTGTGGCATCTTTACTGCACCTGGTAAAGACGGTAACACGATGGAGAAGATGGCAAAGCTGTAATACCTTTCACCCAGTACATGACTGTTTTCTGTGGCTATGAGTATATTGAAATGAAATTATGTCAGAAATAGGTTAAGAGTACATGGCTTTTGAACATGCTAATAAAAGCACTGTGATGTATTACACATACATTACAGTGAGATAAATGTAAAGACAAAGAAAAATCAAACTGAAATTATATATAGACGTATAACGGAAACAAGTTTGCAGTAACATGTGGCTGAGTAAGACACAAAAACATGAGTAACATTGCTGATATTTCATAACCTCGTGGGACCGGTGGGGCCTGTAAAAGGACCACTCGTGTTTCCTTCTCATAGCCCGTCAGTGGCTTGTTCAGTAAACACTGAGGCGTCTTCACGTCTTCCAGAATGCATTTCAAACAATACTTGCAGTGTTTTCTACATCTTATAATACTATAATAATTACTTAACAAAACACTTTAACTAAAACAGAACAGTGGCCAAACAGCCTGTGAAAATGTAAATCTATTTACAAAGTAAAAATTAAATAGATTAAAAATAAATTAACAAAACTATTGGGAAATAGATTTGCCAGCATCTTGAGTGAAAAGTCCTTTCCCTAAAACATTTTCAGCTGGAGCTGCAAGAAGAAAGAAAATAAAGAACCAATTACAAGTGTCCACTTTGAAAAATAAACAAAGCAGAAAAGTTAAAAACTCTGATCACCTGTCAGCAGCGTCGTTGTCAGCCTCAGCACTGCTGTCAGCTTTGGATAGTGATGTTCGCAGTGTACTGGGATCTATAAAACACAGAAAGAGAAGGTTGGTACATCCATCATTTTAATGTGAGAGGAAGTTTAAATAAATAATATCGGAAGCTGCTCCACCTTGAATCCAGCGGATCTGCGTGGCTGGGCCGTAGCCTTGCTCATTCTTTGCAGCGATCCGGAAGACGACTGCTGGTCGGTTGGAGGCAGAGCTGTCGATGTGCGCGTTGTCCAGGTGGCTGGAACTGACCGAGCAGGAGGTCTTGGTGCCACGGTATATCCGGATGAACGCCATCTGACCCGGCCGATCCGAAGTGGATGAGCGGCTCTTCCTCACTGCCATGTACATGGAATACTCCAGGATCCGGCCCGATGGAGATGAAGGAGCCTCCCAAGTGATGTGGACTGAATCAGTGGCCTACATGCAAGCGATACCGAAAAGCACATCAAATACATTTTCCAGTTTTCCTGATCTTTGCATCAATATTTCTTGATACTGTGTGTCACCTTGGTAATCTTAACAGCAGAGGGTGCTCCAGGGAAGCCAGGCTGGCAGGTTTTGAACTCGCTCACTGGGCTGAAATCTCCCTGGCCAAAGTAGTTGATGCCTGCAACTCTGAACCTGTATGTCTGACCGGTAGCCAGCTCCTGCTTCTCTCTGCCCTGGTAGTCCTGAGGCCCTGGCAGCTTCTTCTGAAGGAGAGAGCGAGCATGTGAGGGTAAGATGTAATCCATAAGTGGTTTCTTCATAAACACCATTCACTTCTGGTTTTTACCTCTTTAGTGTTCGTTGCCCGACTGTTGATGGCAGATGTCACCTGGTCACCATCAGCAGGTAGGTAGTAGTGGCTGACCTCAGAGAATAGTGCTTTGAACACGCCGACATCAAACCACACAGCGTTGTCTGGATTCTGCCGAACCTGAAGGTGATGGTTTGTGGTGTTAGTATGAACCAAGCTGAGAGGCAGAGTTAAAAATTCACTATCAGAAGAAAATCCAACCTGATCTGTGTGGGTATAAAAATCTGCTGTCTTGTCTGCAGAAACCGGCTTTTTGCCTGTAAAAAGGTAAAATAATCAACACGTTTTAAAATCCTCACCAGTCAAATATCACTGATGTTAGAGCGTAAGAGCCACCATTACCTGACTGGAGCTGAGCTGAGCTGCTGAGATCTGCTGCTGCCGTCTCCTGCCCAGCAGCTACAAACAGAACACACAGAAACACAAACAATCTAAAAATGTCATAATAACAAAATCCTGCTTTGGAGAAAAATTAAATTACATTATAGGTCACATCTGGTTCAGTAACACAATCTGATGTGGCCTGCAAATTTTGAAGCATTTACATTCTGTCATAAACAGTGCTGTGCCTGCACCAAGGCAGAGTATATGATAAATAAGGATAATTTGAACTGTGACTCGTACAAAGCTACTCTAGTCACGTCAAAGAATGCACTGCTTTTGTATTTTTTTCAAGTTGAGTCTAAGATTAGAAGTCATAAACTGGAGTAAGAGTTTATTTGTGCAGCCATATTTCTGCAAACATATCTGACTATTACTGTGCAGGAGCTTAAATTCTTAAACACACATTGGTAACAGCAGACAGCTTCCCCTCCCTGACCTTGCGTCAGCTGGAGGCTTCTTCCTATTAAAAGGGAGTTTTTCCTTCCCACTGTTGTAAATCGCTTGCTTATAGGAGGACATCTGATTGTTGGGGTTTATTTCTGTATTACTGTAGAGTCTTTATCTTACAATATAAAAGTGGCTTGGTGACTGTTGTGGTGATTTGAGGTTATATAAACAAAACTGAAATGAACTGTATAAAACAGCTTTTAAGCAAGAACCACCTGATAAGAGACTTACTGCAGAGTTTTAGGTTAGAGTCCTCTTTCAAGTCTCTCCCATCGATCCTCCCACCCTGTGCTTGACTGTCTGCTGAGCCATTTGACGATTTTGCTGAAGCATCCTGCTGCAGCAAAGCACCCTGAGAAAGAAAAATAACATCAGGGAGAAAATTTAAGCACTACGTCTGGACTGCTGGTGTGTTAGTGTGGCTGTATGTTAGTGTTTGTGTATTAAATCTTATTTATAGATAGTTCTGGGTGATAAAATGATAAATGCAGTTATTGTGAAGTAACTTTTCCTCAGTGTTAAGATAAAGCCAGTAGAGCTCATTCCATTCACATTTTGACAGATAACCCAAAAAGCTAATAAGATTAGTACTGAACTGAACTAATGATGTGGCTGGATCTGAGCTATAGCCACATAATTTTAAACTGAAGCACCGTGTAGGACTGGCAGCCGGCAATAGCACACATGATATTTGGGCGACTGAAGCTTTGTACACGATTAAATCAGGAACAATAACAAGAGAGAAAACAAAGGGGAAAAAAGTGACTTCTTCAAAGACTGAAGTCACTTGGACGATGAAATGTTTCTCCCACTGACAACACAACGCCCACAAGAAGTGATTTGATTGACATTGATCACTGTTCTTCCCCCATATTGCCCAGCCTTTATTATTGATATAAGAAAGACACTTACCTGTGCTGCTCCTTTCTCTTCTCGGTTTGCGGTTTCTTCATTTTGACAATGATGGGATCAAACCATTTTACATAGAAAGTAAAGAAAGACTGATAGTGTCAATAGTGTATTTTATGAGTCTGAAAGCATTGAAATTGTTCCCTTTTTGCTGTATTCTGTATTCTGTTTGCAGTGACCATTAGCTCTACACAGAAACCTTTCCATCTAAATCCAATAAAGATTTTAATATAAACTGATGAAGTCACTGAAGGCTGTACTTTCCTTACCAGCAGATTGTTTTTCCTTTCCATTCTGACCATCTATTCCTGTTGGATCCACTGGTTTGGGACCACTCACTGTAGTCCTGAGGGAACTTGCAGGCTGGATCTGGAGGATATAGCAGTCTGCTGCAGCCAGGGGGCGCCATGCCACATGGAGCATGCTGACAGTAGATTTGATGAGCAGCACTGCCTCTGGGGTCGCTGGTCGATCTGAGATCAAAGGATTTTTAAACAGATTTGTGCTTTTTGCCCCCCCCAGCACCGACCCCATTGCCCTAACTCGCTCCCCCGTTTCTCACCTGTTTCCAGGTACCACAGGTCCTTGCAGCACACTTGGTAGTTCCAGCTCTTGCGGTATCCATCACGACCGCTCCAAACGTAAAGCCTGGAGCCAACGCTAGCGGCGCAGTGGCCAGCCCTGGCTCTTGGCCTGCAGGCATATGGGTCATCGGTCTGTGGTCCCTGGCTCTGCAGCTGGTACTCTATATCATCATCGTGCTGCTCTGGGCCAAGGTTCTGCCAAGTCATAGTGTCTGTGATAGGAAAACCAGGTAACAGTGAGCTTGCTGGCCTCCATGAAGGATTGTAGGAATTCCATGGATGAGATTAAACAAACAAACAAAAAAGGCTCACAGGCTACAGATCTCATTTACAAAACCACTCATAAGTTATTTTAAGGGGTTATAATGAGAAGAACTCACCTAAGTTGAGAACGCTCAGGGAATTAGTGCAGATCCATTCAGTTCCTAAAGCAATGTGCGTCTCTGACTCTGGAGCAGGAATCCAGCCGCCAAAAACATACATCCTGCAGACAGAACACACCAGACTATGTCGAAGGACATTCTGGTTTCATATATACACAAGAACTATAAAACAATAACACACAAACATTGGGTGATGTAAGACTTGGATGCAGCTGCTTATCCATGGAAACCCATTACAGCTCTCTATGCACTGTTCTTGACCAATTAGCTCAAGGCCAAACTAAGTTTGGAGGTCTGGAGCAACTGAATCTGCCAAAAGTTGGTGACCTCTGCACATTATGTGCATCAACAGCAGATGACCCTGCTTTGTAATTTTACATCGCCTACCACTTCATGTATGTTGGAGTTGCTATCATCCCCAATGGCTTTCATATTGTTATAATACCACTAACAGCTGACTGTGGAATATTTATTAGTGAAGAAATTTCATGACTAGACTTGTTGCACAGCTGCCATCCTATCACAGTACCACAATGGAATTCACCGAGCTCCTGAGAGCAACTAATTCTTTCACAAATGTTTGTAGAAGCAGTCTGAATGCCTAGGAGCTTTATTTGATCCACCTGTGGCCATGGAAGAGCCTGAAACACCTGAACTCAATGACTTGGATGGGTGAATACGTTTGGCAGTATAGTGTAGCATTATGCTCAGGCCGAACTGAAATATGATGTTTTATCAACGTAGATAATCATTTATAAAGTTAAGCTGCATTATCAGATTTAGCCACATGGCAGAGTATAAAGTAGGGCTGCCACAAACGATTATTTTGATTATTTTTGTGATCAGTCGACTAATCACATCATGCATCTATTGGAGGTAAAGCGTACAGCTTATTTTAACAACATGCATCTGCTCTTATATAACTATCATTAGTTTACAGCTTGAATATGTGCTAACTAAAAATAAAGACAAGATGATAGTTTATTAAACTTTTAATGAAATTTGCAGATGGTCTCAGTGGAGTTTAATAAACTCAGCCATCTGCTCCTTGCTATCTAAAATATAACAGCAGTAAATTGGAGTCACACTTCTGTTTATTCAGTTTGTGAAAACTATAACTTTAATCTCAGCCAAACTGATTTACTCAGGAACAAATAAAACACAGAAAAAAGCCAAACAATAACATTTTTAAACTATCTAAGTGACTTATATATCGTGTTTAACCCGAGTAGCGAAAGACTGCAGGGATCTGAAAACGATGTTCCGGGAGTCTGCTGCTCTCGCCGGCTCTAGTGAGCCCTGAACCCCGGCTAGCTGTCGAGCTAGTGGGTAACAGACGTCTCTCGAAAACGTCAGAGCACTTTTGCAAATATGTGATGTCTTGATAAACTGAGCAGATGTTTGAAGTTTACACAGCTACATTCTCGCCTGAAAATATGTTAAAAGTTTATTTTGTGACCCAGAAAGAATAATAAGAGTAATATAAAAACTGAAAGACACATCTGTCGGAGTCTTTGAATTTGGACAGCCTTCGTCGCGTCGCTGTAACGTAATAGGCCTACAAATGCGGCTTCCGAAGGATGCTGTCCCTGAATTTGGACACAGCTACGATGCTGGACACTGCTTCTTCTTTGGGGTTTAACAGCAGCTGGCATCCTTGTACATGCAGTGCTGCCACCTTCTGTTTCAGCCCGTTATTACACTCTTAAACCCTAATGCTTATTCCTGTGTCTTTCGGGATCTTACAAAGCTTTAAAGGACGCGTCTACTATTAAATAAATCGTCGACGTAATCGTGACTAGTCGACTAATTGTGGCAGCCCTAATATAAAGTAGCTTTTTGTTGCCAGAGAGGAACACAAAAAGCTCTCTGGTGTTAATACATAAGAAGCTTACTTGTTTCCGATGACACTGGCCGAATGAAGACTTCTGGGAAATGGTGTGGAACCTTTTGTTTCCGGCATTGACCAAACCATTGTGTCTAACGACGACAAAGAAAAGATATAGGTGTGTTTAAATATTCCAAACTCCTGTTCCTCATTACCAATTAGAAATGGAGACATGCAAACAGGGCTTAAAGCATCAATGAGAAAAATCAGGGTGTTAAACATGTCACTTCTTGCATTCTGATGATTTTCTATTTAGCAATTTGAGTTTTTCCAGAATTAATTTCTTATGTTATTTCAGTTAATTCATCAACCCTTGAACTTAATATGCTTATGCACATTAAAAAAAGAAAATCTCACATCTAATTGGGGATGACCGTTTTCTAATTATGAGGATCTCAGTGGACTCACATGTGTTAGAGACATGGCTGAGCAAAGTTATATAACGTTACCTTTCTGCGATGAATGATTGCCAAATTAGCTTAAAAGGTCAAAATAACAAAATGAAGCCTGCAGGGAATGACACAGCTGACACCTAACTGAGGAGCAATGCAAACAAAGGTTTAAATTCTTAACGCTGGTTTATTTTCTCAGGGTTGCCAACTTTGGAGGAAGACGGAACGCTGACAATTTTGATCATATGTTACTTCACCAACTTCTGGCACAACCAAAGGTATTTTCACCATTACAGTTTTCATTTTATACTTACTGCCATGTTGCACAAATATATAAACAGACAGACAGACAGACAGACAGACAGACACACACTGCAAATCCTGTGTAGAGTTAATATCAACCAATCTTACTCTCACATTAATCATTAAGGCAGTTTTATTAAAAATTCATGCTTGAGACCACTAGGGGGACGTAAGGAAGATGGCAGCATAAGCCTGCAGCTCCCGGTCAAAACTCGAAAGAGAACCAGAATTCGAATATTTCCACCGCTAAACCGTGTAATAAATGCCATGGAAGGTGGAAGAAG
>NW_024583380.1:61917-94087 GCF_018398535.1 Haplochromis burtoni
GAACGTGACTCTTGTAATAGGCAATATCTTGGGCTATCAATTACCACACAATTTTAAAACTGTATATCTTGGGAATATTAGAGAGTATGTTCTGTACGACGACTTGCATTTGACAAAAATCCTATTGATAGCTGCAAAGAAAGCTATAACAAGAAACTGGTACAAACTGGATCCGCCTTCATCAAAAGACTGGTTAAATATTGTTGGAGAAATCTATGCAATGGAAAAAATGACTTACATTCTCAGATTAAAGGAAGATATTTTCGTTGCTAAGTGGGAGAAGTGGACATTATATGGCACCAAGGAAAATTAATGAACGAACGAAACATTTAAGGTCTATGACTCTGTATATCTATTGATGCATGCCCATATAAAAGTACGTATATAAGCTGGAGTATGTATGCTGCGGAGTAAAGGCAGGCATGCATACGGTAGTTGATTAGAATTGGCACCCACACCTTTTGTTCGCTTTAGTTCTATTTGTTTTGACTGTGTGCTTGCATGGTTATTTTTCCTGTAATGCAATACATGTCTATGTTTAAACTGTGACAAAACTATCAATAAAAATTACAGTGTCAAAAAAATAAATAAATTCATGCTTAAACCCTTTTTTTGTCCTTCTTCTTCTGGCTGGTCCATTTAGGGATTGCCTCCATCTCACACTATACCTAGAATCCTCCTCTATCACACCAACCCTGTGCATGTCCTTCTCCACTACATCCATGAATCGCATTCTGTGGTCTTCCTCTTTTCCTCCTGCCTGGCAGCTGCAATCTTCATGATTCTTTGTACGATACAGCCACGATCCCTCCTCTGTAAATATGCAAACTATCTCACTGCTGCCTAGCGTTGCCTCCAAACCATTTACCTGAGCTGTCCCTATGATATACTCATTTCTAATCCTGTTACACTCTTGCTGCTATCCTTCTGTCCCAAATCCTCCACGACTCTGGTCTTCCATCGACTCCACACTTGCATTTAGGTTGTTTCTTTTTGTTGTTGTTATACTATTGTTCTTTTTTGGCTTGCAATTTATTGGGCAGGATGAGAGAATGACAGTTGGCAACAATCACAAGCATAAGTATCACTAGTGCAATTTAAATTTTAATCCAAGTGAACATCAAAATAAAGCTTTCTTTCTGCAGCTAGTCACTATGATATATAAAACCAAGATCACTCCTACCAAGATCAAGCTGCCAGAGGTCATCTAGCCGACTTCCTTGCATTCCTCCAAAGATGTAGAGCTTCGGGGAACCAAGGCCAGTGTAGGCAACTGATGTATGGGACTCCCGTGCAGAGGGACCACGGCCCTTTGTGTCTGGAATGTTCCAGCCTCTGGCCCCTGAAACTGACTGGAGCTCCAATTCATACAAGTCTCCCAAATACCTAAAATGGGAAAAACCCAATAAACCACAGAGCACTTACAGGTTTTTACACCATTCTTGAGAGTAAAGATGTGTCTGCACAGTACCTTGGCACGTTGCCATTGGGATCCTCACTATCATTGGCCAGCCCTCCAAACAGGTAGCATTTATTACCCACAAGAGTGAAGCTGTGTCCGATCCGAGGGCACGGCAGCGAGCCATTTCTGGGTGCCCTTGGCTTCAGCTTCTTCCACAGCCAGCGACTCGCCTGAGAAACAAAAAATATCTTTTAACATCTTCCCCATAACAGCAGCAGAGTTAGAAGAAGCTGCAGTGGAAAAAAGAGACAGTGTTACCTGGAGTTCATAGAGGCTGTTGGTGTATTTCCCAAACTCAACCATTCCACCAAAGACCAGTATTCGAGTACCTTCACAAACAAAGCCATGGGCTGCACAGCCAGGAGGGATGTCACCCCTAACCGCAGGTAGAAACCACTGCTTTGAGACTGGGAAAAAGGGTAGCTGTTAGCCAATGTATTATACATGTCTTAATAATGTTTAATGCACTGGCCAAAGCTGGCCTGGAGACAATTCACGCATTCACGTTAAATATATTTTACATACATAACCCAAACTGCACCTTAAGTAACAAAAGAACGTCATATATTTAATATGCCATATAGTTCAGTGCTTTCTTTGTGCATGTTTTCACTATTACACAAAAGTCCGTTATGAGTCACGTTCAAACACTCGGTACCGGAGTAGTCTCGAGTTCCGCTGGCACTTTGCCGCACACAGTAAGCTTTGTTTAATTTTTGCCATGCTTCTTTGTGAAACTTTATGTTTTCAAGCTAACTGCTATCGCTAATTAAACAAAGGATGTGACGTTCTTACTTTTTTTTGGCTCTTGCTCAAATTCACTTTACAGTTCACTACATTTCGGAACTATAAAACTCTCCTGGTCAAGTAAGTGGATAGTTTACAAACATGAAAAAGAACCCAACCAAATAATATCGTACACACGCAATTTTATAATTTTGCGGTTGTTTTATAAAGATATATTCAACACATATACAGTATACAAAAGCCCGTGGTGGAGGGCTCGTTAGCTTAAGGGGTCGTTTCCCTCTCGAGCATGCTAAAAACATTAGCCGCTAACCTGCTAGTTAGCGTGAATGCTAACGGTAGCTCACCAGTGTTGTAAACATGGAGATCCTCCGCTATCCCTTCGTTTCCACCACCGAAAACGACGATGAGCTCCCGGATTGCGACTGCACGGTGTCCATGCCTGGACCGAGGTATCACTCCTGTAACGGAATGCACTTTCCTCCACTGCGGCTCCTCTTCGCTGCTCGTCATTTTCCCGTTGGGGAGCCCAAAGTTTGGCGCTGTGGACGTTTTAAAGATGGGGGCGGACCGGAGAGGGTATCAGGAACTTCAACCAAAGAGGAACAAACAAATAGGAAGTCTCACTCTGATCTTTGGTTTGGCTTAATTTTTCTGTATATGAGTTTTTAGGAGTTGTAGAGCAGTTCGTTAGATTAACGTGAAGAGATGGAGAACTATTCGGTGGAAGCACATATTCTTGATGCCTGTGACAATTGATTTTACACATGCATATCTGTCTATTTGTAGTCTTTTCATCTGAAAAAATATTTCTCATTATTTATTTTTATTTTTTGGGTGGAAGGGGAAAAATACAAAGTTTTGATTTCCATTTGCGCCAAAATATGTTCACATGTGCACAGTCTGTGTGGAGTAAATACATCATAAAGCATTTGTTTTAACTTGTTATTGATCAGATTGTGTGTGTTGATTGGTTACCAGACAGATTAATTGTCCGTCAGTGCAACTTGGCCTCTGTCATCCTTTCTCTCATTTGTCTGTGCTGTTTTGCATGTCCTGATGCATGCTATATGGCTGTATTGTTATGATTTTCTTACTGACTTAACATTTAAAGGTGTATTTTGTAATTACCCTAGGCAAGAAGTAAATAAAACTTTCACCACCAGTGGGCAGTGTTTGGCAAGTGAGTGTCTTAAAATGGTTTCAAATGTGCATACCTGCGCTTTCATTTTTGATGTAGCCATACCCACCATCTCGCCAAGAGCCTTTTACCTCTTTGTAGTAGTGATGTGTCGGTCATCAATGAAATGGCTCTTAGAGCAGATCTTTTTTTTTCCTTTCTCTCACCCTCTCTCTCGCACTTTTTTCCGCTTCACTCCGCACGCGAGCCTTGTGCTTTAAGCTGGGATGAGGGGGGAGGGGCGGTAGAGTTACACTCGCAGTAGCACAGGAACAGAGCGGGAGGGAAAGAGAGAGAGAAAGAGAGCCAGGGACAACAACGTCACATTAGAAAGGTATAGTAATCATCCACAACTATTTTCAGTTGCGGATGATAAAGGATTCAGAAAGTTTATTCATGCAGGCCCATATGACAGAGAATGTGCATCTTCTTTTTGTTTTCATATTTTAATTTATATTTAATGGTGTTGTGGTTTGCAGTGTTTTGTGTTATTTCACTTTAAATTTGTTTAAAAGGAAAAAGCTGAAAATTTAAATAGTTAAAAGTTGAAATGTGAATAGTTGGTTTTAGTATTATATGATTTATTTATTACATTTTATGTGGAGTGAATAAATAAAAGTATATTTACGGTGGCAAACGTATGTAGACAAAACACGTACAAACTCCAAAACACGTAAAAACTCCAAAACACGTAAAAACTCCAAAACACATAAAAATTCCAAAGCACGTACAAAAGATGACAGAAGTGCTCCAGGATGCTAGGGGCAGTGTTGAGCTTTTGTTACCTAGTGGCTACACAAGCCAGCAAGTACCAACAACCGGATTTGGTGTGTGGTAGTAACAGGTAAATGAACTTTTTTTTAAATTATTTTAATATATATGAGTGCTTGTGTATAAATACACAAACAATACACATATGCTTTCAATTATGTAATTTAAGTGATCTAGGTAGCTCTGTTAAGGAAGTTCAGTTAACGCTAGAAATGTGTTTTGGAGTTTGTACGTGCTTTGGACTTTGTGCATGCGTGTTTATACATGTTTATATATAAACATGTATAAATAAAACCACTTTTTTTTACATTAGTAATTCCTTTTGTGCTTAATTTTCTATTGTTGTTAATAATAAATTAATTAAAGCAACAAAACAACCTGAAGAGCCGGTTCGGAGCCTTTTTAGTGAGCCGAGCCTAAAGAGCTGGTTCTCTAAAAAGAGCTGGAAATCCCATCACTACTTTGTAGGCCACCAAAAATAACTTGCCTTGTTAAATTCAGTCCTCCGAATTCTCTTGGTAGTCTTAGTTTTTTCTAATGTTATCAACTACTTTAAAAGACAGGTATTCAAAAAAGCGCAGCAGTATGTGCTGCACGTAGTGTAGAATGTTGCTCGATTGCACTGCATGTCACAAGCTAAACAGTCAAATGACATAAGGACGACATGCAAAACCACACAGTCAAATGAGAGGAAGTGCAATAAGATGACACATGTAAAGTTGCACTTACACAGACTAATCTTTTATCAGGTGAGAAAAGACCTGCACAATAGTTTGCTATTATTTCGCACACAAATGAAGCACAGGTCAAAGCAGAAAAGACAACAAAATGTTTTCTCATGCGTTTCCCTCACACAGTCAGACGGCATCTGAACGTAACTTTATCACAAGAGGAATTTCATAGGAAACCCAGCATTCAAACCTCCACCCAGGGACATTTACATAACAATTTCAAATTGATCTGTGTTGCGATATGGAAAGTAACCTGACATGGTGCACAGACAATCCAGCTCCACCAGCTGTTGGGTAAGCATTACCTGCCAGTGACTGCCCATTACATTGTGTTTTTCCTGTTGGGTTAAATTAGCTTCTGAGTGCTTGAGGACTCTAAACTGTCTCACATGCGACCCCTATCGGCATGCAGTTGCAATAATAAACGATTGCAGAATTATGTCATGAAGGCTGCATGATATAAATGATGCAACAGCTGTTGGCATGGCATTGGAGGCCACCATGACACACATACACTCACTAAAAAATGTTTAATGTAGAATTGAACCATACAGCACTGTCTGACTTAGGCACAACAGGTTTCTCAGTGATTAAAAAAGCAAAATCTGATTAATATTTTATGCTAAATTCTGTCTGTTGACCAGTATGTGACTAGAGTGTGTGAGGTCGTTTGATGTTGCTCTCTGGTGTGGGTTTGGAAATGGAAATTTCAGGGAGAGCAGAGAGTGGGCTGCGCTTATGCTGAGGCGTGGTTCATCTTTGCAGACATAAACGATCTTTACCTTTCTCTTCCAACAGTCTGCGGTTGACCTCTCCAGATTGAAAGGCACCTTTCAAGGGTTTCAGCTGATGCGTCATCTAACAAAGTCCTCAGCCCCCATACTAAGTATTTAAGTCGAGAGCATTAAAGGTTTTATATTAAATTGTTTAAATATTATATATTTATTCATTAAACTTAATAAAGTTTTGTACCCACCTCCAGAAGGTGATGATTTTTGCATAAGGAAACTAAAGTTTGGACAATAAAGTTACCCAAAGGCCCAGATTTACTTAAGGTACTGTGTGTGTGTGTGTGTGTGTGTGTGTGTGTGTGTGTGTGTGTGTGTGTGTGTGTGTGTGTGTGTGTGTAAAAACAGGAACCCCTCCCGGTGAGCAGGAAGAAGGTGACGTCAGTTGTCACTTGGCTCAGCGCTGAGGGTAGTCAAGATTACAATATTTCTGTGTGTGTGTGTGTGTGTGTGTGTCTGACACAGAGAGAGAGAGAGTATTCTAAAAGAGGAGGTGTGTTTATGGGAAGTAGAAATTTTGTGTTAACGTGTGCACGCGCCTGTGTGTATGTGTTTACACAGACTGGAATACTGCGCCAGAGGAAGTGCGCCCGTTCTCCGTCTACGCGTCCCGACTTCCTGCTCTGAGCAGGAGAGAGAAAAGCTGCGGATCCGCTTTCAGACAGCGGGGCAGCAACAGCAGCAGCATGGAGCCCCAACACACCTCGCACACACCGCTTTAAAGACACAAACCCACACATCGCACACGGACAGAGGAGCAGCCACAGCTAGGTAGGTGCCATATTTCCTGCTATGGGCAACTTTCTGAAGTTATGTGTCTGAGCACATTTGGGCGTAATAGAAAGACAGAAACGAGCTCGCGTTAGCTGTTGGTGTATCTGCTGAAGTCCTGTAACGGTCAGGCAGTCACTGTCAACTTGAAATCCAACTAAAGTCGCGCGTAAAGTTGTGCGTAACGAGGTAAAGCTGTGCGTAAAAATGTGTTAAAGCTGCGGTTTTAGCACTCTGCTTTGGAATCAAAACTGACCCCGCTGATGGGAGCTACATTTGGGGGTAAAGAAAGGGATTAAAAGAGGTTAGAATGGTGGCTGCTGTGGGAAAAAATCAGCCGTGGCTCCTTTAAAAATCTAGTAGTAGAATTTCTGGTTTGTCTGGACCTCGCAGACTAATTGCCATGCGCTTCCGGATAGAAGCTGGCAGCAGACAACATCTTGAAAATGAGTCACTGGTGCAAAAACAAAGAACCGTTTGAGTTCCAGCAGAAACCCCTGCTCTCTTTCCACAGACTTACACTCTCACACACAGCCATACTTCCAAAAATAAGAAATACACAGCCTAAAGAAAATGGATAGACTCATATGTGGCTTTTGATTTGTTTCTGCTGGACTGAAGAGCCCCCAGAAGACACTGGCAGAAAATCCCATGAATAAACATTTGCAGTAGGAGAATTTTTTTATGTACAGATCTTCCATGACTTGTGAGCTTGCACAAGAAGAGGGAGTTTATGGACAAGCAGATTTTAAGCACTGAAACAGCGGATCAGTGCTCCAGACTGCTTTTATTCTGAAATTCCAAATAAATCAGCAGTTTTTGTGGCTTTGTTCATCTCCTCAACAGACTTGCAGAGTATAGATCAGAAAGTTTGACACCGAGGCATACATGTATACCCCATATAACAGATCTATATAGAAGTATAGACCGTGTGTGTGTGTGTGTGTGTGTGTGTGTGTGTGTTCGTTCCCAGTGGGTCTCTGTGACAGGAAGTCCTGGATAGGAAAGGTCTCTCACCGGGAATGACGCCCCTGAAACTGAATGACAGGAAGTCCTCGTTTAGACAGACGGACATCAGTACAGTTCTTCCATCACTTCACACACACACATTCAGGAAATAGGAAGTGAGAACACACTTGCTTGTGTGTGTGTGTTCACGATGATGGGTCATTGTTTGCACGAAATGCACTTTCACCCCTACCCCCCTTTTGCTGGTTGGTTTCCTTTCAGAAAGACACAAAGGGAAAGGTGTACGCTGTATTTTTAGATCGAATCAGTAGTTGATTACTCCGACTATTAGTGGTTATTTGTTATTTTTCGTTTCGCAGTGTGCAGCTCAGGCACTGTAATTTAATTTATTTGACAAAGGAGGCAGGGAGCGACAGGCAGACACCCACAGGTAAACATGTCAGTTAAAAACCCAGGCTTGCCTTGGCAGAAGATCACTGACCACATCCTGTTTTATCACCATGGGAACATCCAAAAACCAACCAACCAAATGTATGAACCTCTCTCTCTCGTTCTCTCTGTGTCACACACGTGATACTAGAGCTCATGCACACATGCGAAATAACAAGAAGCACAAAGAGCAGTGTCGGAGTTTGAGGAAATCCCAGAGAGATTTTATTTTTGTTTGTTTTTGGAAATTGTTTTGCATCTTAAAACAAAACTGAAAAATGATCAAAGAGCTCTTTTCAGAAATTGTAACACTAGTGATCCACCCCAACATGTACTGTAACACACACACTTCCACACACACACAAGTAGCGGGAGGAAGTAGCAAAGAACACAAACCAGTACCCACAGACACATGGTTTACATATCTCACACTAATCAACTGTAAGCAAAAGTAGTCCAAGTAAATACGAACAGAGCTAACAACTGTTGGCTTTCTGATCGTTTAAGATTCACAATAATGGAAGATTTTGGCAAGAAAATGACCTTTAATGCAGCAAATCATTTTTCATACCCCGTGTATAAATCTTCTGGGTGTGTCATTAAAGCATAAATAACCAAATAATGGGCTGATTTTCATTTCAAATGGAAATGCATGGGTGAGCGCCAGCTTTTGTGCATCAATATAGAATGGAAATGTTTTATTTTTGTAATGCAAAGCACCGGGTAATAATTCAACATACACTGACAGTTTCCCCAAGTGTGTTATTTTGCTTTTTGAGGAGGACAAACGCATGGGGGAGGAATATGACGTGTTCCCCTTGAAAGTTACCCGTATGCCTTGATAAACATCCATATTCACAGATGACCGTTGCATGTCTGTTCTAAAAGCTCTTTTATTACTCTGTTATTCAAAGGTTGAGTTATTTGAACATGTGTTAAACATGTTTGAACCAGAAGAAGGATCAGCATACACTTTAGTTTTGATGCCAACAGTCTTTCTCTTCTCCACCCACCAACTACCCTTTTCCTTTCTTTTTCTGATGTCCTCTTTCACAATTGAGTCTTGGAAAGATTAAAATCTATAACCTTTTAAGGACACTGGATGACTTGCATGTATTGTGATGTACTTTAAGTACGGTTTTCCACAAAAGTTAACCCGCTGCGTGAAATGCAAATGCGAACTTTGAATGTGATGCCATCAACAATGTCCAGATATATCTTTGAAGCACAGCAACATTTATCAGTAAAAGGGATCAGCTGACTTGCAAATATTTTTATTTACATTTTACACAGCATCCCATTCTTCAATTAGATTGTTTTTCCAAGTTCAAGGTTCTCATTTATTTAAGTTCACTGGGAATGGTGTATTGTATTTCTAATAAAACTGAGCTTTAAAGCTGCATTAATCAATATTTTTATGACACCAAGTTCACATTATTAATATAAAATTAATATTTGTAATGCACAGAGTGTCACAAATTCTATCAGCCAACTGTGCAGTTTATAAGAAGATCTTTTAATGTCTTTTATATGGCAGCCCTGGAAGTCAAATGCAGTGCAACTTTAGGAAACACCAGCAAATAGAAAAATCCTGCAGTAATTTTTTTTTTTATTGTTTTTTGTTTGTGAGTTTATTTCTTGAGTTGCAGTGCTTTTAACCTCTCAGGGCCATCATAGTTTGAGCTCATTGTTTTGGTTTAGCTCATCGTAGCATGTTGAAGCTAAAGAACTAGATATTTCATTCTAAAGGGACTAAGAGCTAGATGGGCTTTTTTTGTTATCAAATGTTTATTGTCTTTAGACAAACATAAACATGTAATCGGTATTATTAAAAACTACAATAAAGAACCAACTCATCCAATAAAAAAACATAAAAGAAAAAACAGGTCCAGAATGAGGCAAGAGAGACAAGAAAGGGGGAGATGAAGATGACAAGACTTGGGCCCAAGTCATATCAGATCTTAAGTTTAACTGTGAATTCATGGAGTAAAAGAACATAGAGTTGTTAGCTATTATCACAGAAGCCACTGTAAGTTGTAGACTTGTAATGCACCAGCAAGGAGAACACTTCCTATCAGCATCATAACTTCCAGAGATTCATATGTGACATGCTTTTACTCGTCCAACAGTTGACATGTGAATGTTTTGGTACAGATTCAACTATAGAAGAGATGCGCTCTTCCTTACTGCACTCTTTGTGCAGTAAAGAATTTATTGTCACTCTACAGATGTACAGAGAGATACAGAAGCAACCCCTGCAAAGGAATATAGGCCATTCCAGATTGACTGTTTCTCCTGATCTGATTTTTTTACTGCAGATCACCTGTGTCTTTGGTGTCCCCGTTCCCTCCCCATCATCATGGAGAGCTCCATCACACTCTGGCAGTTCTTGCTGCAGCTGCTGCTCGACCAAAGCCACAAACATCTTATCTGCTGGACATCCAATGATGGCGAGTTCAAGCTGCTCAAGTCAGAGGAAGTGGCCAAGCTGTGGGGCCTGCGCAAGAACAAGACCAACATGAACTATGACAAGCTGAGCAGAGCACTGCGCTACTACTATGACAAGGTACGCAACTTATATATCTAAGCTACACAACATTGAAGTGGTTTGTCTCCTCAGTTGTAATGAACTGCACATCTCATCGTGATTCTCCTGCAGAACATCATCAAGAAGGTGATCGGTCAGAAGTTTGTCTACAAGTTTGTGTCGTTCCCTGAGATTCTGAAGATGGACCCTGCATTGGTGGAGTCGGGTCGCAGCAGTGAGGAAAGCGGGGGCACCGCATCAGAACCCGAGGCTGAAGATGAGGATGGGGGTGAGAGGAACCAGTACCTCCACTCCGGCCTGTATTCCTCCTTCAAGATCAGCTCCCTGCATCACTCCTTAGAGCAGCACCGGCCAATCAAGACAGAGCCCAGATCCGATCGTCCGGATGACGGCTCCTCTGTCATCCGATTCATGACCCACCGTGGCCACTCCTCGCTCCCCTCCACCCCACCCCCATCCTCAACCGAGAACTCCCATTCCTCCAGGCCGTCTCCTCAGCTGGCCTGCTCTTCCTCCTCCTCCTCCTCCTCCCCTCCACAAAGCCCCACCCATATGCTAGTGAGAGTGGGAGTCCAGAGCACAGATGCAGATGAATTGGAGCCCAGCGCACAACCTCTAAACCTGTCATCTGGTCAGAGAGACAGGGAGAGGTTACAGAGCAGGACAACACCAGAAAGGAGGGGACTGGCCAATAGTACGCCTGTAAAAGGAAGAAAACCGAAAGGCTTGGAAATCTCCGCCCCTTCACATCTCTTGACAGGAAGTGACCTTGTCTCACTTGCCCTCAACAGCCCAGCTCTGCCATCTGGGTCTCTGACCTCAGCCTTCTTCACAGCACAGGTACAACGTGACACATTACACACTTGTTATACACACATTCATGCTTCCAGAAATGCAGTAGGTAATAGGTGAGGAATGAGGAGATGAGGGTCAGACGAGCGAAAGAAGAGATTTTTGGATGAGGAAAGTCAGACAGGGAGGAGATGGAAAGAGGTGAGCGGAAAGAAAAGGAGGAAGGGAGGGAGGGAGGAGGTTCATAAGTGAAGCCATATGTTCATGCAGCTTCCGATTCACTGGCAACAACACACTGACCAAACCAGGACAGTCTGACTACATTCAGACATTCGGCGAACGCTCTTATCCAGACTGACTAATCATACACTGCTGTGCATACATCACTGATGGAAAATAAAAGTATAGGCTGACCTGTTCACTCATTATTTCAAAAGTTGAGCTGCGTTCATGTGCACACTTATTTAATATTAGTATGTATAACCCACTTTCATCCACGGGAACACATGGGAATTTTAATAAAAAGTCTGGAACTTTTTAAAGACCTTGTTCCCCCCCCTTTTTCACTTCCTGGATCACAATCAGAATAGAACTGTGAGAAACAAGTTTATGGTGTTTGCTTTTTCTTTTCTTTTCTTTCACATTTCGTAGGTTGTGGTTGGTAAAGAAGCAAAAATCCATTAAATCGTGCGCCACAAACAATCTTAATCTAGTTCAGTGGACCGGACATCAATAAATGGTTTATAACAAGGTTCATAAGACAGCTTTGAGTGGTAAAACAAAAGACATTTGAGGTCCTGGAATTACCAGACAGATCAATGGCAGGCAATCAAGTAAAGGTCATCAGCTAAAAACCATAAGTATACAGCCGTCTGCAGTCTAGCATTGCTGAAAGTGTAACTGTACTGACAGTGGGAACACAAAAGCATTCCTTTACCTTTTACAGACTGTTGAAGAAAAGAAAACCAAACTGCTTTTATATATCTCAGAAAGCCGAGACAGAAAGTAGATGTCATGAATTTTGCATGAGTGGGGCTTCCTGGTCTGCATGGAGACAGTCTGCCAAGTTGGTTTGAGATCACTAGAGGGCACACTTGGCTTTGAGCTCTGGGTGAGACTGAGTGACACGACAGCCTCGCCGCTGATGTGCTGCCAGAATAAACACCATCATCTATTTCTTAGTGTATTTATTCCCTGACATTTCATTTGGGGTTTTGTCTATGTAGACTCCGTCTGGTCTGCTGCTCACTCCCAGCCCTCTGCTCTCCAATATCCAATTCTGGTCCAGCCTCAGTCCAGTGGGACCCCTGAGCCCTGCCCAACTGCAGAGCCACGCGCCCCTCTTCCAGGTAACAGTCATTTATTTTTATTTCCATGCATGTGCACGGGCTGTCTTCAGCAGCTGCCAAGCCTCTGTTAAATCTAAAAATATCTTAACTTCAGGAACGGACCACAGGCTCGAGCTACATTGTTAAAAGTTGATTTGATTTTAACTGGATTCAGTTTTGTTTAGCACCAGGTTATAAAACAACTCAAGGTATTGGAAAGCAAAGATCAAAATATTAGACTGAGAACCCCAAAGGATCCTCTATGAGCAACATTTGGCAACAGTGGGGATAAAGAACCCACCTCCAAGAGGAAGTGGTTGCCAGCAGAACCAAGGAGGGAGAGCATGTCTGCTGCATTCTTACACTTACATTGATTACATTGGTTTTGTCACTGATGGTTATTCAGCAAAAACTAGACTCTTTCTACATAGACTACGACGGATGTACTTCCCAGGGGGACTGCATTGGCTAGAAAAACAATCCCTGCAGAAGATATCAAGATAATGATTGTTACAGAATGATGGTCATTTTGTAAATTGTGGTCAAACAGACACAAAGCAGGTTATGACTGTATGGCCACAAAGTGTGAAATTAAATGACACTGCACAATTCCTCAGGTTGCCTCACTCATCATGTTGAGACCTGTTAAAATGCTCAGCTGGAGGCTTCAAGATGGGACTTCTAACCATGATGAACTCATCTTTTATATACAGTCTATGTCTTCACCTAAAACCAACATAGACAATTTTTGGCAGTTTCTACTTGATGAGGACATGAAAAGATAAATGTTTTCATTTTTAAGTGTAGTGATGTGCCCATAAACTATCTCAGTTTACACAAACTGCTCTTCATAGTCATTTCATATGGCATTGAGACAAGCAGTTGCAGTTGTTTTCTCACATTAATGTGTGTGAGGTGTGTGTGTGATTCACTTTATGCCAAGGGTTTCAAAATAAGCTGCAGATGTTTCCGTTTTGGTGTGGACAAGAAAAGAGGGCAACTTCCTGTTGTCTAGGGGGAAAAGAGAGTGTTGGTTGGTCAGGAGTCTCTCCCATCCGAGTCAGCTCTCACACACACTACAACAAATAAACTTTTAAACCAAGCATCAAATACACAGTTTTAGTCCTCAGAACAGGATTTGGTCCCAGTGTCGTCCTCACAATGTCTCGAAACCTGAAGCACTTCCTCCAGCAGACTGTTTAGACATTGGCATGAAACAATTTTTACACTGACTTATACATTAGTCTGTTATATACTTACATAGTAATGTTAGTATATAACAGACTAATGTATGAGTCCAGCGTAAAGCCACAAATAAAAACGACATGCTTTAAAGGTGATTTGATTTTTTTGTGATTTGCTCGTAAAGAAGAACAAAAAGAAATGACTGAAGAAAAAGTAACAAATGACTCAAACTATCGAGTTTATCTTTCTTCTTCACTTTTAGTGACTGTGTTTTTATTTTAATTTATATCCATGGAAAACACTGAAGGGCCCGTTGGGTCAGGAGACTATTTTGTCATTCACACAAACAACACAACAAATACAAAAATCCAGTTTTTTCTTCTCCTTCTGCAGTTCCCCACACTGCTGAACGGACCCATCCCTGTGCCTTTGCCTGCCATGGACACCTCCTCTCCTCTGCTGCTGTCCTCCAGCTCCCACAAGTCTTGATGCCAGCCTAAGATAACAGGGAAATGGGCCAGACCACATTAACACTGAACCGGCGCCCATTAAACACAGAAAAACCGCCGAGGATTTGGACTCGCTCTGTTACACTTTAAATCCAACACCTGTTGCTTTGTATTGATTATAGAAGAAACAGGAGCTTATCTGAAACTTTGCTCTCTGAGAAGAGCATCTGCATTGGCCCCTTTTTCATGTTTACTTGCTTTAACATGTGTTTGGCGTTTTCATTCCTTCAGGACAGAAATCTTTGAACTGTTTTCAAGCAAAGAATCTGAGTGAAGGCCAGACCTCATCACATTTCTCATGTCATTTTTTTTTTTTTAAATCAGTCTCATTCCACTTTGTCTAAGCTTCAGTGATGCAGACCAGCTGAAATATAATACTGCTTTCCCCCCTTTCATTAACTAAACTCAGTATCCACATTCCTAATTAGTGTACACCACAGTGTCAGAGGCTAGTCTTAATAGATTCATACCAGCAGCTTAAAGAAAGCACAGAAATATACTTTCCTATTGAGGGTTAGTGTTACATGCCAGGATTGTTGGCAGTCCCACGTATGTGTGCAGAAAATGAAGCTAGAGCCAGACAGTTAAATGTTTAGATCTGCTTATTCACAAGGTAATAAAATCAAAGTACTTGAAAGCTCATTCATGAAAGATTTATCTGTAAATAAACTGACCTGTAACCCAGAAAATCACTGACATAGAAACTCATCTGGCTTATGATTCATCACAATTCACAGGTTATTTTAATGTGTAAAGTATGCAAAGTAAGTACTTACTTGGCTGAACTGTGTAAACAAGAACTGAAATTCACTAAATTGGCATAAATTGTTAATGAATCCCAATAGATTAAAATCTGACCAGTGTTCTAGGAGGAGTGGTTCTTCTGAAAATTTGACAGGGCATCCATGAAATCTCAAACATAGTCTTGACCTTGAGCACAGTTTGGGTGAATATTGTGTGCAGGTTCGAGTCAGCTCTGACCAATACTCCAGGAGGAGTAGCGATCCTTGTGAATTGTGGACACATTTGTATTCTTGTAGGGTCTCTACCTTACAACATAAAGCACCTTCAGGCAAAATCTCATTAATACCAAGAGAAGAGTCACAGCCTAAACCCTAAAATCACAACTTAAAGCTTCAAAACACTTTTTGTGTGTGTGGATTAAAAACTTAGTGATTTAATCACTAGTAAGCTTTAGTAATGGATTTTGTAACCTTTGAAACAGTCAATGAACTGTTCTAGCTTAATGTTTACTGCACATATATGAAAGGATCAGTCTTTG
Organism: Haplochromis burtoni; assembly: GCF_018398535.1. NCBI lineage: Eukaryota > Metazoa > Chordata > Actinopteri > Cichliformes > Cichlidae > Haplochromis > Haplochromis burtoni. The sequence continues at coordinate 77,410 of NW_024583380.1, forward strand.
AATTCATCAAAATTTGATCAAAAGGGGACCATAACTCAAGAATTTGACACTACAGGCTACATAGGCCAGTAAAGAAAACTTGCTACAACAGCGAGCAAGTCATGAATGAGGATGATACAGCTTTCCCCCCCCTTTTCCTTTCCTGCTAAACCTTCCTTTTAATATACCAAATGTTCACATTTTTTGGATGTTGCAGGTCTCAGGATTTTTTTATTTTTATTAAACACAAAAAAGTCTTTGAGCCGGACATGTGACCACATGACAAGGGACCTTCACTGACTCCTAGCAGAACTCCTGCTAGCCAGAGTGCTACAACGCTGTGGAAGTCATTATTTCCTGTATAATATCTTGTATTTTCTCAAATGCACTGTAATTTTTTAACCTTCTACCAGCTGTGCCTTTCTCAATATGTAAGAGTTATGTAAATGTGTTTAGCTTAAGTTTGACATTCAAAGTCAAAATTGCACAAAGAATTTGTTTTTTGTTTTAATGGTTTGTTTTTTGTTTTAGAGAAATGAATAGAAGTGTATTCTCAGTGATTTGCTTGTTTTCTGCATTCTTTAAATAAATGTTACATTTTTTTGAAATAGAATTATTATAGTACTTTTTTTAAAAGTCACAATTAACTATCAGGTAGGGTGGTGGTGCGGTGATTAGCGCTGTAGCAACAAGGTGGTCCTGGGATGGATGAAAAACGAAGAATGACTGCTACGCAGAGCTTTTAGGAAACTGTTTAAATTTACTTTCCATGGTTATGAGAAATAAATAGTTCCAGTAAAAAGAGTCACACACCAACTGTTCACCGGCAGCTCAGTGTTTCAGAGAGGTCGAGTTCACAACACAGCAGGCCTTCCATGCATCAGGCTCACATACACACACACGTTCAGACGTGTTCACGGAAAAATACATCAGTCACACATTTTGAAAAAGTACAGTTTTACAATGATAAATATTTTAGCTGTTATCGAAATCTCCTTTTGTGCATGTTACTGCTGTTCGTGCACACAAATGTCCTATTAACAGGAACAGTTTGCAGTTCACGGAGAAATAATCCTGCATCTTTCGGTCTGATCGAAGTAAAATGGAAATCAATAACTTCTGAAAAACAAAAACTATTCTAGTGAAGCATCCAAGCATGCAGTATAAGAAAGCTACTTTATTTTAAAGAGACATGTTTTGGGTCGATGTAATACAGGAAATCTACCATTAATATAATGACATTTTCCTGGGAACACAATAATTTATACATTATTCTAAATATAAACTGGTTACAGTATATTTTCTTTACAGTATTTGTGTTGTCACAGTTTGTGTTGAGCTCTTGAACATGATAATGTCCGCCTTATAAGGAAAGCCTCCTAAGAGTTATCTACAGGATTATTAAACTGTTAGCTGCAAACTGTGTTAGTTTAGTTTACTCCATTAATGCTTTCATATATTAATTTATCAAGAATTAGTTGTGCCTCGAGCACTTCTATAGCATTTTTCTACCCAATCAGTATCTGAAAGAGAAATCTCTACTGTAGACATTTAAAAAAAAAAGAAAAAAAAAAAAGAGCGTAAATACAAAACTGTCATTAAGATGTCGACCAAAAGAACTGCAGTAACAGGAAAACCTCCATCAGATCATCTTACATGTGATGTTCAAAGCACCCTGGTATTTAGCTGCACAAGATTAACCACTGCAGTCAGGTCTGTTTTGCTACTGTGAGTGCAGGTGTTCGCTGACATTTTACGTAATTCTTCTGCGTGTGACTTTTTTGCTGCCACAAAAATGTAATGTTTTCTATTAATCCTTTAAGGAAATGGTTTGACATTTTGAGAAACATGCTTATGTGCCCCAAGTAAGATGACAAGGCTGACACCACTCTTGGGCTTGCACACTGAGCTAAAATTCCCAGCACCTGTAAAAAAAAAAACATTTTGGTTTTTACAGGTGATCATGTTTTTCACTTAAACGGTGAAATAAAGCAGAATGCGTTGATTTGTCAGCTTTGTAGGTGTGGACAAACGTTACAGAGTTAAGCTCGTCATTTCAAACTCTTTTCAGTCTAACCCAACCAAAGCTAAAGCTTCACATTTAGCATGACGTCAATCTTCTCATGTAACCATTTCCAATGAAGATCAGCCAAAGTCTGGACCACGAGTGATTACACCTACACTGGTCCATGGCAAAAAGAAAAGTGCATATACAACTAAAATAAGCCAGGGATGCAAAGCACACCAGTGAACATTTATAAGAGGGTGATTTGAGGAGGTCTTCCCTTTGTTTCAGTAAACATATAATCAAAAGCAAGACTTCTCAACAGGCTTTATCATCTGTAGCATCACTGTTGGTTGCAAACAACATAGCGGGCAAATGTAAAAATTTCAATTTGAAATGTCTTTTTTTTTTGTACAAATACTGAAAGAGCAGTGGTTGTTCAAAGGCAACCCTCATTGCCTTTGAACAGCCCTCCCCACCCCCACTATCCCACCCCCCAGCTCTGAGAACATGCCACACTGACACTGCTGTTTCACAAGGAGAGGTCACAGACACAGAGAACACATCCTAATACTGTTGGGTAAACTTGGCCAAGCGAGGCTCCTGTCCCTGATTCCAAAAGAAAAAAATTAAACAAAATAACAAACTGAAACAGACCAAAAACAAAATACACGCACACACATGAAGTGCAAGTTAAACACAAAGAATTACTGCAGTGACATCTCCGAATGTACACAAAGCAAGAAAGTGTAGTTTGCATTTATCTTAAAAAAAAAAAAAAAAAAAAAAACACACACAAAAGAAAACAAAGGAAACAAAGCATTGAAATCCTGGCAGCTCTGTGAGAGGTTTTAAGGAAGGCTTGCTGGCTTCCTGTGGGAGTCACATGACTTCCTTTTCAGCTCCAGTATTCCTCTTCTTTCATCTGCTTGCCTCCCCTCCCGTCACACCTCAGTTTTGGTCCCGTTGGTGAGCAACAGTGGTCAAAAAGAAGCAAGGGGTGGATGTTCTCATGTAGACCATGTAGCTCTGCGTGTGCTTCTTTCACCGCCCAGCTGCCAGTCATAGTCACACTCTCTGATTTTCAGTTTAACCCCAGAGGGCAGCGTCTTCTGCAAGTCCATCCTAAATGTTTTTGGAGAAATGACAACCAACACCATCTAGTGTTTCTGGAAATGTTGTAGAGTTCAGTCACGGAAGCTCGAAGAAAAACAAAACATAATCTCCAAATATATATGTATATAGAGATATACATATTTTACAAAAGAAGCTTTCGATCTCCAAGGACGACGACAACAAGAACAACAACTTGGGCCACAGCATCGACATCAACATCAGTTGACTCATGAGAAGCCGGAGGATCGTTGTCAGGAGAACAATAGTAACCTTACTGACTGCTCAACTGTGCATGGCATCCCGAGTTCACATTGTGCAAACACACACACACACGCGCGCCTTCGCGCAGACACACACTGTGTTAAATACAGACAGTAGTAGTTTAGCAGCAAAAAAAAGTTCAACCTCACCCATCCCCCCCCCGCCCCCAATAAATAAACAGTCACCAAATAGATTCAACTCAGAGTCACTCGCTCAGATTGAGTGTTTGCGTGCGCGTGTGTGTAGTTAAATGGGTGGTGTGGGTGTCACTCCGAGGGGTGGTGGGCTCATGCAAGAGGCTGCTGGGAGGTGTAGATGAAGTGGGGCGTCTTCTTCATGAAACACTAGAACAGCATGCTTTGCCTCCTGTTGATCTTGCTGTTACCTAAAAGAGAAAAAAAATACAACATGTAAAATACATCACCCATAATGCCTTTGGTTTACGCCATAGACCGCAGGTGTTCCTCATTCAGAACTGCACTTTCTGTGTGTGTGTGTGTGTGTGTGTGTGTGTGTGTGTGTGTGTGTGTGTGTGTGCGCACGCACGCATTTAGGCAATTCTAGGATGCTAGAACCGTCTTAGTTAACAGATGCATTTTCATCATAAATAAATGATAGTAATAAAGCGTTTTATAGTTCACATTTAAATTTAAATTTTGTGGTTGACTCCACAGTGAGGTCACCAAACAGTTTATGAACTACTTTTCTGAAGTCTCGAGGTTGAGATCAATGCTGATGCCTTCTTCGTCTTTTGAAACCAGATTCGAACATGTTTGAGAGAGAGTGGAGCTGATCAGCTTAGCTCTTGGTGCATTTGATCTTCGATATATTATTTAGCTATTTTTGGACAGGACAAAATGTAAGGACAAAGGTGGTTGACTCTTTAGAGTGGCTGTTGGTACAACTGAATGCTGAACAGAGGGTGGGTTCTTTAGAATTCATGGACCATAATTAAAATAAATAAATAAATAAGCATCATGTTAATTAAAAAGCACTTGAAAATGTAATTGAGACCATGATTTGGTTAAACATTTGGATTCTCCACCTACCTGACTCTGGATACGAGGAGTTCCTGTAGCCTGGGTCTCTCTGCAGCTGCACTTCTTTCAATGTGAATATCGATACACCTGAAACACAGGGGAGAGGTTCAGTTACTCCAACGAGTAACAGAAAAGATAAAAGAATCGAGAACCAAAGCCTCTGAAAGACAGACAGCAGCTTTATTATCAAAGGTGTGTGTGCTCACTCTCAGGAAGTGTGTGGACTCTCATCCCAAGCTGCCTGAAATAGGAATGCTTCATTGCCTCATCAGCTGAAATTCTCTTCTTGGATTCGTACTGCGGAGACAGAAACAGGAAACGATAAGGATCCTGTGACTTTATCAAAAAATGCATCAGTGCAGCAATCAGGGAATTCACAAGAAGTTCGTTACTGTGCCTCCTGCTGTCATCATAAAGGAATTCATTACTAAAATAAATCTAGTGACTAGTGATGCAAAGCTGAAGCTTTGCCATTACAGAAACACACAAACGTAAACACATCAGCCTTTTTTCATATCCAGCAGATGAGAAGAGAAATGACAGGCAACAAACTGGAAGTCAGATATGAACTGGTGATACTGTGGTTCACGGTTGGTGCCTTAAACTAGTTAGATTATTTTTCATTAGTTTAAAGTCCTTTGTTTGCTAGTAGACTTAGACTCTGAAAACCACTACCAGACTAAAAGTCAAACATATTCAGGCAAGCTGGTTCTTCCATGCAACCTATGGGAAACCTGCCAGCACCCATAGCAAACATAAAGAGGCATTTAATGCAGCCCCGTACACCTATTTGCAACAATACCCTGGGACTCTCTGCAACCACTAGTAACCATTCACTAACCCATTGAGCAATACACTTCTTTTCTTTCTTTTTTTTACCTGGCAACTTGTGGTTGCCGGGTGTTGGGGTGGGGTGTCGCTCTGTGTGACTGGGGCTTAAGTTACACCAAACCACTGATGATATTCATGTACATCTCACTATTTTTTGAGTAACTAAATCAGTTTTTAAAAAGCTGGGTGTGAATGGTTTAATAGGAGCATTTAACAGAACTCAGTTTTGACCAGCTGTTACTATTTAACCAAAGGCTTGCATAAGACAAAGAAAACTAGGAATATCAGTGCAATATATATACAACTACTTATACAGTATTGTGATTACTGTGACAGTAAAGACTCACTCTGAGGAATGACAGCAGCAGCTCGATGCCTTCACTGTCTAACCTAAAGAAGACAAAAAGAAGAGAACAGTTTGGGCTGATGGGAATCTAGGCGCTCATGGGAGGAAGGAAGTGGACAGACCTCTGTAAATGTTTTACAGGATTTCCTGCCTGCAGCAGGCATACACACACAGACACAAGCATGCGCACACACACACACACACACGCTCAAGAATATATATCAATTATATAAATGCAAAGGGGCAGATAAGGAAAAACAGATCCCACGTGTGAGCGGTACCTGGGGGCATGATTGATGATTGGCTGGGGTTTGTATTTGGGGAAGCTGTAGGATTTAAACTCTTCGATAGAAGAGATTCCTGGCCAGTTCTCCTCTGTAGGTGTTCCTGAAGTCACATAGTCACATATAGGTTGCCATGTTCAATTAAGCAGGTAATAACATGTGGTGAAACGTCTGAGTTGTTAAAGAGATCAGATCTTGCAGAAAATGCTCACCCAGTAGCCTGAAGATGAGGTGGAGCTCGTCTTCAACGGTGGAGCCGGGGAACAGAGGCCGACCTGCAGCCATCTCATAGAATATACATCCAACACCCCTGGAGACACACAAACATGCAATTTCATACAATAAATGAGTGAGTGGGAGGTGGGGTTAACAGTTTTCAAGCTGAGAATAATTTGAATTAAAAATGCTGAAGAGGTCTCATGATGAGGCGAACAGTTTTATATGACACAAAAATGTTATTAAAGTTAAGCATTACCTCTTCACGCATTCATTTAAACAGACCAAAGAGCAGTATGTAGTGATCATGGAAAACAGAGATCACTTCATGACTTTGGCTAACTGTAGGCATACTACTGGTTTGTTAGCCAAGATCTGAGGGTTGCAAAGAAGTAGTGAAACTGTAAGAGTGCAACAAAAACCGCAAGCAAAACCTGTACCGTTTCCTTTAAAATCTTTTATTCTAAAGGTGCCCAGGTGTTCATTTCCGATTTCTCTCGCACTTTTCACAGATTTACTGCTGCTTAGCAAGTAGTTGACAAGTGTCTGCAGACGAGTCATCGTTTTCCATACAAAGTATGGGTGCCCACAGCGATCTGCTAACGATCAAAGCCTTTGCAGGGAGGTATGTGTTGCAGTAACATGCCTCTTTGGGACCAATTTCACCTAGCAACTACAAGCCAACCAGTTGCAGAATACACGTTTTTCCCTAGCAACCAGAGTAATTCATGACCAACTGGTGTCTAGGCCTGTGTAAATGGGACATTGGCTTCATTTCATTCCCTCACTTTATAAGTCCACAGCTAACTGAAAATACAACCACACAACTACAACAACAAGAGATCTACAACTAACTAAATAACTAGTTTAAGGCAACAACTGTGAACCACATTATCATCCTCAATTCATACCTGACACCTGACTGGTGTTTTGTTGACTGTCATTTACCTTCTTAAAGTTTTTTTTTTGCACCATGAAATTGAAAGAATAACTAGCAGTTACTGTAACGTCGGAGCCTACAGTATTCACCCTCGTCCTACTTATAACCGTGCTTCTCCTTTAAAATTTAGTTTTTCAAATCAGAAGTTGATAAAAACTTATTTCTGGCTTCAGACATACATTATTTATTTATTCATACACAATCCAAAGCAAATGAAAAGCTGTTATCATTAGCAGCTGCAGTAAAAAGAATGAAATAAGAAGTGCAGTACAGTAGAGAGTGCTGTTTAGTTAGGTCATAATTCCCTGTGGGTTTGTAACTACAAAGGACACGTGTTGCATTACCAGCAGCCATTTGATTCAGCATTTAATTAGTGATGATAGCAGTTTAAAACCATAAAAAGGATTATTTGTAGTTATTATAAGCTACATACCACATATCGATCTGGGTTGAGTACTCAGAGGATCCCAGCAGAACATCAGGAGGTCGGTACCAAAGAGTCACCACCTCGTTGGAATAGGTTTTAGTTGGAACAGACTTGGCCCTGGCCAAACCTGCAAAGCCACCACAGACTCATAAAGATTTTTACACAACAAATCAGCATTATGTCTGTGAAGATCCTCTCCTGCTGGTCTTCCTCTTACCAAAATCAGCCAGTTTAAGTTCTCCTCTCTCATTGATGAGGAGGTTCTGTGGCTTCAGGTCCCTGTGGAGAACTTTCCTTTTGTGACAGTATGACAGCCCTCGCAATATCTGGAACAGGAAGATCTGGAAAGGTATTTTTAAATGGCTTGATGTTATTAATAAGTCAGCTCATGTTTTCATTACTTATGTTTATGCTTTTCTGATCTAATTTGCCTGATGTGATGGAAATACAAACAGAAGAAAAGACCAAAAGATGCTTTTAGACTCTTGGGAGAATTTATATGGAAAAATTGACAAAACAGTTTAATCTGTTAGACACACAGAAAATATAACAAAGCTGGAAGGGTTGAAAAAAAAAGAGTTTACTTTACATATCATGGGGAAAAAAACATCATCCTCACCTTCACATTATGCATACTCATTATGTTTCCACAGTCGTCCATGTACTGCTTCAGGTCTTTGTCCTTCAAGAAGAGGTGGCACCATTAGACAGGACGTACATGTACAAAAAGTCTATAAACGGATAGACCATTTTTCTTTTTCTGTTTCTCTGTCATTCAACAAATCCACTCTGAGTCTTACCAGGTACTCAAAGACGAGTGTGAGGCTCTTGTCAGTGTGAACGATGTCATGTAGCGTCACAATGTTGGCGTGTTTCAGGTCCTTCAATAATGACACTACAGATGCACAAAGATGTTTTACAAAGACAGAAACATTTAACACTTATATAACAAAACCTGACTCAGGAAAATGAAACACCAATTAAAAGGACAGTTCATAAAACAAAGGATTTTAAATCAGAATTTATTTTAGAGATAAGAAGGTTTAAAATGTAACATTCACACATTCGAGCTGTCTCTCTCAGGGTGTCACGTCTTGTTGTAGTCAACTATGGCTGAGCTAAACTGCTACACAAGACTCCAGATGAAACACCAGAACTTTGATGTATCAAAGGACATAAAACCTGCTAACCTTCTCTGATGGCTGTGCACGGGGCTCCTTCCTCATGCTCCAGCCGGATCTCCTTCAGCGCCACCAGGTTGTCAGTCAGTTTACTGCGTCCTTTAAACACTGTGGCGTAAGTTCCCTGAAAGCAACACATAGTATTAATTTAATGGTAATACTGTATAACAAAGTTACACTGTGAAGTGCATTTGGAAACTTGAGCCTTCCTCACCTCTCCCAGCTTGTCCAGTTTAATGTACGTCTCCAACTTTCCAAAACCAATCTCTGACTAAGGAAGAGAAGAATTTAAGCATATTAATTGCACTCATTTCTGCAAACAGACACTTGCAAACAAATGCAGTCTGCGTTCTGTTGACCCTTCACATTTGAGCAGGCTTTGCAGGTGTTTTCCTGCTGCACCTGTAGCACCATCTTACTGTGTCCCCGCACATTTCAGAAAACCGAAGGAGTCTCAAATCTTTACATAACCCATCATGTACACTCAAACTTTAGTTATTTGTAGCAGGTTTTTTTTTAATAATGTTGCAACAAAACCCACATCATACTTTTTCTTTCAGAGGGAAAGATCCAAAGTTCACGTGTGCAGGATATGATTTAGATCAAAGGTTTTCAAACTGTCAAGCAATTAAGGGCCCATTAGGATCACGTCCTATTCCAGTTTTATTCTAGACCCTTACAGAGTACCAGTGCATGAAGCGCAGTTAAAAATACTCTGTATTTATCTTATACTGATGCAGTTCATCCAGTCTGAAATGGGCTGTTTTAGCTCCTATCACTTTAAGACAACAACATGTTTGAACATGACCATATTAGGTATATAACTTCTAAACAAAAGAGCCCAGATGAGAGGGAAAAAAAACACCTGGAGCCTCAAGCCTGAAGTAAAGAGCTCACATTGATCACTCGCTAAAAAAAAGAAATCTGTCCGTATTACATATAAATATTCAGTAATATTTATATATTTAGTAAAGACCCTTACACTTGGCTGGTGCAACAGAAAAAAAGAATAGAGTCAAATCTTTTTCTCAAAAATTGGACAGATATTTAATATTACAGGACCTTCAGAAGAAATAAATCAAAGCAGCCCACAGATCTCTCACAAACTCAGTAGCAAAATCATACACCCAGTCTCACCAACAAGTGTAGTTCCAAAGCACAAGAACAAGATAATCCCCTAAGAAACTAAGAATGATACATATGAATATTTCATGTATGTGTGCCCACAGAGCAGCATGAATCAAACATTTTCTATCATATCTGGTTTCTGACAGCATGTCTTCAGGGATTGACCAAAAAAAACCCCCAAAAACAAGAAGAATCGATATCAAGAAGAATGAAAGGCGATTAATTATGAGTGTTTACTGTCTTTAAACCTTTTTATTTACATTTAATCTTTCAAAAAACTTTCAAAGGCAAACTCACGATGACCACGAATCCCCCTGTCAGTGATGATAACCACACCGCAGCAGAGCATTACAATCTAATTTTATAGGCTACAAGTGTGAGGTGAGCGCATGTGACTACAGATTAATCCATCTTGGGCTTGTACCAGGAAAATCACCATGGAAACCCGGCACAGAGGGTGTCTGGTAACAGGACTGCTTGTGCCACAAAGCAGTAAAAGAACAGAGACAAACAGACACGCACGCGCACACACTGACCAGCGAGGCTCGGCGCGAACGTCGGCTGAGCGGTTGGTCGAAGGGTGGGCTGCTAAGCTGCAACTTTTCCAGGTAGCCGTCAGGGATTCGGATGTCAGCAGGCAGAGACAGGCGCTTGTTGAGGTCCTGAAACACACACACACACACATATAAAGAAGTCTTTATCTAACGTTCCTAAAGAAACCGTAAAGTTAGCCTGTGTAACAAGATCACACCATGTGCTGCTGACACTTGTTATGTGTCGTCTGTATGTTGTGTAGGGCATGTTTCAGCAGTGAGCAGCACAAGACAATGTACCCTGCAGAATCCACCCACATCCCTGCTGCTTCTAAAATAACTCGTCCTCTTCTCCTCCTACTCCCAGAGACGACAAAAAACAGGTCGATCACCATCTTATGGAAGGTGAAAATAAGAGGCGGCCTGGTAAAAAAACAACACCATGATTACAACATGATTATAAAACTGTACCTGCATTAAGCTCGTACAGCCAATCCGCACTCATACTGCACAACTCACATCTAAAGTGTTCTGGATGTCAGATCATATCTATTCCAGGATCAAAGTCAAGAACACCACATCTAACACTGACGAGCTTACATAATGCTGATGGATATAATGGGGGAAAAAAAACATTTAGTGGATTAAAAATACAGCGTGCATAAACCTCCCATCTCTGTACTTATCTTTAAAGTTTGGCCTCACCGCAAATAAATTATTCCCTCTCATGACAACAGCTTTTTGTTTTCTGAGACTGCTCGGAGAATAAGTTAGTATTATGAGTTCCCACAAAAGTCTGATCATAGTCAACATATGCATCTTGTAAAAGGAAAATTTGTCCTCCATCAAGATGGTGTCAATATATGATAGAGTCATGAAAAAGAAAGTTTTTCACAGGACTACAGTTCTGTGAAGAAATAGGTACACACTATAATACTGCCGACCTATTGCACGCAATGGCGGCGCCATCTTACCCTCCGACCCTCAAATGGTTATCTGTATGACTTTATCAGTCTCTCACATCCCTGTGGAGGAATTTCGGTCCACTCGTTTACAACGCTGCTTCAGTGAACTGAGTTATGTGGGCATTTGTTCACACAAATCCCACCACAGCATTTCAATCAGGTTGAAGTCTGGGTGTGATACATCACAGCGCCTCGATTCTTTACTTTTTCAGTCTGTTGTAGATTTGCTGTCATGCTCAGAATCATCGTTCTGCTGCATGATTTCACGTGGGCCGAGGTTTAGCTGTCAGAAAGATGGCCTCACATTTCGATTCACAAGATCTGTCTAACCACACAACTACAATGGGAAGACTGGTAGTATTAACACAAAGGGACAAACTACCAAAATGTCTCCAGAGGTGCTCACAATTGAAAATGATCTTCTTTTTTTTTAGTTGACCTAATTAGCAGCACCTGCCTGCTACCTACACTCTTATGGAAGTGGTAAACATGTAACTTTCTCAGCAACACTGTGAGCCAATTGCTTGAAGCTTGGCAGCCTAGCCAAGGAAGACCCTATTAAACCGTGGTGAAGATGTGAATTGCTTTCTTAATGAGTGTAAGACAGGGCACTGACCCTGGGGGAGGACTGCACTCTCCAAAAGCCAATATTCTAACCATTTGTTTGTCAGCAGAGTTATACAAAATTGATCAGGTCAAACTTAATGAAACTTGGTGGAGAGGCGGTGGAGTGTGGACAAAGGGACAGAACCAACTCATTCATTCTGAGATCTACAACACTCATTTTCATACTGCGAGATATCTCATTGGCTAGTGCGATTTTTAGGTAGCTTCCTATTTAAACTACGCTGTGCATCTTCTTTAAGAATGAATCAACACAAAGACTTTGTAGACTTCTGAAGCATCAGTTTAATGGGTTAAGAAAATACCCATACTGCTTTTATAATATAGGAAACAGATTTTACCCAGGCATAGAGCTGGTTCACAAGTGAGAAACCAAAAGCCTGTTTATCTTTTACTAAGACCAGGTGACCGAGCTTTCGCTGTGCTCTTAACCTCTTTGCTGAGACAACTTTATGAAAACCTCCGCCATCAAAGAACCACAAGAAGAGCAGTGCGCTTACCCTCATGTAACGCGTATCTGCTGTCTTTGACCACATCCTCGATTTCCACTTATTTCATGCACAAATGAAACTAACATTTAAAAGGGGTGAAAAGCAGGTCAGTGTGCATGTGTATCTCTGTGAGAGGTAGCATACATCAGGGAAGGTGATATGGCGGGTTCTGGCATATTTTACCATTGACCAGCAGGGGGCAGGGGGTCTCCAGGTGAATTCAGTCTTCCTTTCCAAATCAATATTCCCCCAGATTAAAAAAAAGCCAAACAAGTAAACATATCAAATAGGTTTTATAGTGCACATAATCTATGGTAAAGTCAGCATTTGCTTTAATTCTATTAGGAGAGAAGAGATTTTCTGTAACTTACTAGTGAGTAACACCATAACAGGTGCAGTAGAAGGGTTCAAATGATTACAAAACCACTGAAAAATTAAACAACTAGAAGGCATAAAAATCCCCTGATAATCATGAGATCTGTTTCAATTCAGCTCTCTCCCTCTTTTCTGTTTTTTTTCTTATCTGAGCTTGTGTAAGGGACTAATTCTAATCTATCCTGGGTGACACCAATGCCAGTTTTTCATGTATAAATAACTTTCTTTGGGGTATTAAGAAAAACAAAAAGTGGCGAAAGCTGAAAATATGAATGAGAAAATAAGGAGATTACTAACAGGAGTCATTTAAAATGATTATGCAACAAAATTGGCCTAATGCTTTGTTTTTAATACATTTTATATTGTATTATAATTCACCCCTGTATTTGAAATGCTACAAGTACTTCTCACTTATACATGTCACACAGTTGTTTAAAATAGCACAACATAATTGTATTCTTCTTTACAAGAAGAATAAAGGGGAGCATGCTCTCAAGTGGAGACAGCTGACATGAAGAAAATCACTGTGGTAACCAGCACAGATTATCTCGTCTCTTTACCAGCCTCTTCTTTTGTCCTCAGGGAGCAGGGCTGCTATCAGTATCATGACGCCCCGACTCTTAGAACCCATTAGCCGAGAAACAATGTGTCCCAACCCCCTCCCAAATCACTTGAGGCAGTGGAGAAGACGAGCAGAAGGAGATGAGAGGAGGCGAAGCGTGGTATGTGGACTTGCAGCGTAAGCCGTTTTTACATGATTTACAGTGTGTGCATGTGTGTCGGGATTCTGCACGTCTCACCTCCATGGAGATTCGCCGGTGGACCCTGTTCCTCAGACAGACGCCCGTCGGAGACTGGACCTCGTCTGAAGACGTTCCTGATGCCTGATCGCTCTCCCCGTCAGATCCCATCTTCAGATTTTCGTGGACAATATCTGAAATAAATCAAGGATAGGGCACAAGAGGGCTTTGGATAAAAATCACACTGGAACTGCCAGATTAAGACGGTTTAGGAGTGATCCAGTCCGGCTAATGATTAATGCTGTTTGTAGAACAGACCTAAACTTACAAGAATCAATAACTTTGATTATCTGTTTATCTGTTGCTTAAAAAAAAAAAAAAAAGAAAAAAGGAAAAACAAAGAAGAAAACACCCAAAGCTAAATTTCTTAAAGGATAAGTCAATAAACTAAAAAGAGCGCAGTTTCTACTATAAGTAAGAAGGGATAAAAAGTTGAGTTGCAAATCTATCTTATAAAGCCTGAGGAGGTATGTTCCAGTTGCTTTGTGTTCATGCATAAGATATGTCATTTAGAAGCACATATTACCATATTTTAGACATTTATTTTGTATGGCTCTGTAGCTTCATTCAGAAGTAACCAACAGCAAATATTCAAAGCGTTGCCTGGTGGGCGATGGGATAATCTTGTTCAGACTTTTAAATCGTGACATTTGATAAATCACCATAAACACATCTGCTAAACATAATGCAGCTGATGAGATTTTTGGCCATCTCAAGTACAATAATCAGTGAGAAATGTACTTGTGAACTGATCTTGTGTTGGGTGAGCAAGAAAATGAAGCAGGAGAAGAAAAAGAAGGAAAAGAAGAAGAAGAACAACAGTTGGCAGTGCTATCACATTATTACCCAAAAATAGAGTTAGTTCAGGCAGGTGAAAAAGTGAAGCTCATCCACAACACAGGTTTCATCTGACCACAGCACTTTCTCCCAAGTCTTCTCTGAAACACTTAGATCAGGGGTGCCCAATCCCAGTCCACGAGGGCCGGTGTCCCTGCAGGTTTTAGATGTGTCCTTGATCCATCACAGCTGATTTAAATGGATAAATGACCTTCTCAACATGTCTTGAAGTTCTCCAGAGGCCTGGTAAAGAACTAATCATGTGATTCAGGTGTGCTGACCCAGGGTGAGATCTAAAACCTGCAGGGACACCAGCCCTCGTGGACTGGGATTGGGCACCCCTGACTTAGATGTTCACTGACAAACTTGTGATTGGCCTGTACGTGTGCCTTCTTGAGCAGGTTAAGGCGCTGCAAGATTTCAATCCATTACAGCATTGTATGTTATAAATGATGTTCTTTGTGACTGTGGTCCCCTGTGTAACAAGCTTCTCCCATGTAGTTTTGGGAATATCCACCACCTTTTTTGTGATAATCATTCACCCCATGATTTTCACGGAGCTCCAGATCAAGGGCGATTGATGATCACCTTATTACAAAGGTTCATGCTCATAATCTTGCAGCCCATTCCAGCACCGTGCAGATCTACAAGCACTTTTTTCTATGCTTTTTCTATCTAAGTAACATTCACATATATGCACACTCCAATAGATGCATTGGAGAGCAAATTGGGGCTCAGTATCTTGCCCCCACTTGCTTTGGCTTGCAGAGTGGAGCAGCCAGCGATTGATAAACCAAGCCTTCCCTTTAGCGGATCCATTCTGTACTTCCTGAGCTACAAGCACCCCATTAAACATTTAGTTTGATCAATCGAGTGTCTTACAAAAAGTAAGACATGACAAGAAACTTACAGAAAGAATATATGACAGAAACACTATCCATCAGTGACCACAGGGTGATGATTAAATAGTAAAGCTTGGGGATCATCACTAGTCTGTCTCCAAAGCAAACTTAATGAAAGCAAAAATGTACAGCTTTATTTCACAGAGCCCACCTTCTCCCATTCATCTCCTCTCAGACCCTTATAACCCCAGAGGCCCAAAATTGCCACGCCACAACATCGCTACCTTCTCCACAATAAAACTACCACTAACACAAAAGAGGCAAACACACTCAAGTTCAAACCACATGCCCACCCTCTCCTCCGCATACACAAAAACGCTCACCGAGTTAATGAGTAGCCACAGTTTTGAGTAGTTCTCTGTCATCAATGTGTTAGCACCTCCAACCATGCAGACTATCATCAAATGGCACAGCGCGGAGAAACAGGAGGGTGAAAAAAAGAAATCACTGCAAGGTTTCTCTTAAGAAGATTTAACTTTGCATATTTCAAACATTACACTTGTTAATCAGCTCTTTCATGTGCTTTAACAACCAAAGTTCTTCCAAGTCTCACTGACTAATTATGTACATAGATGTATTTATCCATTCATCACTGACTTTTGAGGATGGCTTGTATCTACAAATCTGTCAGCAGGTAAAGTAAGGTCTAAATTACAGACAGAAAAACTCAAACCTCTGTCAACAACATGGGCATAATTGAGAAAACGATTTCTTTAGCGTAGACATGCAACTATATACCACTGCAGTTAAAATTATCTGGATTTTTAATGGGTCCAAGTCTGCTTGTTAAGTCATTTTGTCACATGACCAGAATTCTCAAGTTGGTTCACACTGCATGAATTTCAGCTTGAACTATTCACACTCTCTCTTCTAAAGTGTACTGCTGCTGTTTCACAAAAAAGCATTATAATGGGAAATAAAGTGATTTTTACTGTGAAAAAATTATGGAAAAATGAAAAGAATTGGTCACATACGTTAATATTAACTGCGCTTCTGGATTTATTGATCAAACATTGATCAGGGACAGGCATGATGAGTAGTTAAATAAAGATCTGCAAGTGATGGGACTGCGGACTGCAAACTCCACAAAGTAAACGACTCCTGCTTTATGACCTTGTTTGGCTGTGCTGTAAACAGTGCATAAGTCACTCTTGTTTTTAAAGCAGGGGCTCCCAGAATTACATGAAGTATCAAAGTACGCTTGTTTCAAACAGTAACCTAAAGTTTTGCCAGGCCAACCATGAATCAAATTATTTGAATTCTATTATCAACTGTCATGGGTAGTTACTCTTACTTAGAAGGAGAAGCTTCTGTTTTAAGTTGATGACATATGACATATGACATATATACATATATATACACATATATATATATATACACATATATATATATATACA
>NW_024583381.1:0-2500 GCF_018398535.1 Haplochromis burtoni
TAATTATAAATATGAGCGTGGTGAAAGTTGGTCAGCACGCTGACGTCTTTTCTCCCTCTGTGTGCTCGTAAGGATCTAACACTTTCACTGGTTTGATTTTTTTCCTCGTATCTTTTCTTTGACTTTTCATTAAGTCTGTCTTTGTACGGACCGGCATTGTTCTCCTTTGTTTTGTACAGAACTTTTTGGGGGGCAAAGAAAAAGCAAGAATTTATTGGAATGGAAGAATGAACGTTTTGCGGTGCTGCAAATGCTTGCATTTGATGCGGTACTTGGATTGTTTTGCCACTAGTACCCGGCATGCAATGCACGAAAGTCACGTGGTCTGTCAATCTCTATAACTGCAAATCAAACGATGACAGAGTCGCCTCCATCTTTGTTCAGATGTGTTTCGGGGTCATTTATTTTACTTTGATTCGTGCCGAGTGTGACGCGTCACAGGCCAAACAGTCAGAAAGATCACAACATCATTTCCTGTTCAGTCATGTTTGAGCTCCACAGACGTGAGCGCCTCTCTTATTAGAAATTATTAATCCAATAAAGCCATTAAAGCCAGAGATTCCAGTCAGTGTGAGTCTGTGTGTGTGCAGCGTGTGTGTGCTGACCTGTTAGCTGCTTGTCGCCTGCTGCCGGGGCGATGCGAATGTAGGGCGTGGTGAGCTGGGTGATGATTATAGCGGCTATTCATCCAGGAAGGCATGCAGACAGACAGAGAGAGAGAGAGAGATGGCAGGTCTGTACTGCAGCAGAAACATTAGTAACACACAGCGCCCTGCTCTCCTGTCACAGCACAGCGCTAACACAATGCTAACACAGCGCTAACACAGCGCTAACACAATGCTAACACAGCACACAGCACTCAGCGTTTGTGACTCGAGTCGTCTCCTTATTTTGACCCAGTGCTTCCACCTGCTGTCTCATTATTATCATTATCATTGTTATCAATAAAGCAGGAAACGCTGCACTCATCTGGGTTTAAATAAAGTCACTTGAATGCTCTGATCGTGTGAAGAACTCTTGGTGGCAGCTTTAAACTGCTGCAAGCGGAGCTCGAGCCGAGCAGCTCCACGTCCTGCCTGAAGCCGCGAGGACAGCGGCTCTGTCCATCACATTCACATAACTTTCACTGCTTTGGTTGGTGTCCCATCTGTGAGTGCTTCCTTTAAATTCTTTGAAGTTGCGGAAGCTCACGCTGCTCTGATGGAGGCCTTTAGCTCACCGGGATCTTTGGATCAGAGGTTTCTGTGAGATTTGGGTGAAACAGTAACAACCTGGTCAGGTGGTGAGCAAAAAAAAGCTCTCAGCAGACAGAAGCATGAAGTGCTGTAACACCTGGCTCTGACCTGAACCTGAGTCTCTGCCCTCCTCCTCCAGACTCCTGCACCGAGTTCAAAGCAGTTCTCCTGCTGATCAGCCCAGTGAGAGGTTCATTGTCTCTGGTACCAGGGCTGGAGCTCCTTCCTCTTCACCTGGCAATTGCTGATGCTTGTTGAAAGTTCTCAAGTGGACTTTTCTTCACAGTCCTCTGCTGTCTGTGCACCTTTTCCTCCACTGTTCCCTCCCGGTGAACTTTCCACTCCCACCCCTGTGAGAACAGTCGACCTTTTTAGCGGTGACCTTCTGTGTATTCACCCTCCTGCAGGATGCTGATCATCATCATCTGGACAGCTGTGAGGTCAGCAGTCTTCCTCGTGGACTTCTGTAAGCCACAGCCATCCAAAACACTTCACCTGACTATGGAAATATAAAATCCTACATGAAAAAGGAAGTGTTTGTTTTAAGAGGCTTTAATAAAAGGTTAATGTTGAACTGTAACTGTTGATCGGGGTTACTAAGAGACGACATTTGGTTGCTATGGAAACACTCTGACATTCCCAGAATGACATCACCTCTTTCCTTCCTGTACAGGTAACCAATCATAAACTGGGTGTACCTGAACACACGACCTTTCTCCTGCTGAGGTCTGACTGATTCGCTGCCTATTGATTATAGATCAGTATTGATTTACTGCAGCAAACCCCTGTTAGTCTTCTTCTTCAGTCCAAACTGATTTAAACTGAACTGTGAGCCAAACAGAGGAGAGCAGAGCGCTGTTCACCTAAACACACCTGGAAGAGAAGCTCGTTAATCAGCCAATCAGTGATCAGATGTTATTAATCAATCAATCAAGCAGCAGAAGCAGAGAAAGAACAGGAATCTCCTAACCATGTGTTCACCGCACTCACAGAGGTCAGTTAGAAAAAATGTGTTTATTAAAAAAGGATCAATCAGTGTATATACATATACTCACGGTGTTACCATGGCGATCAGTCAGTGCATACAGATCATGAATGTTGAGTCTGACTTAGTGAAGGGTCTCTGCTGGGCCATGAATGGTTTTATACTGGACACTAATCAGGTCCAAAAAATGATGCTGGTTTATATTTGACTGAGAACAGCTCCTGCATGCAGGCCAAAGAACTGCTTATATGACTCATCGACAATAAAGTCAGTGATTATG
>NW_024583381.1:7500-18458 GCF_018398535.1 Haplochromis burtoni
CTTATAACAAAAACACGACTTAGTTAGCATCAATCAATAAAAACAACTTAGTCAGGTTCAGTCTTCAGTCTCATAGTGATCCATTGATATCTGCGTGAATATCCATGGTAGACTGCAGACAGGAGCCAATGACAGCTGATCCAGCTGATTTAAATGATTTGAATTCCACTGTGTTGGTTGTGTTACCTGTAAACAGGTGAACTCACCCCATTGGCAGTGCTGACAGCCTGATAGTAAATCCCATAACTCTTATGAGGCAGGAGGGGAGCATTCCAGTAACCACTGTAGGTCCTGTTGTCACCTGTACAAACACAAAGGTAAACAGACTCACTGATGAACTCACAGACTGACTCAGTGAATGATTGACTGGATCACTGACTGACTCGTTTATTAACTCACTAATTAAGAGACTCACAGACTGATTCGCCAACTGACTGAGTCAATAACTGACAGACCCATTGACTGACTAACTAATTGACTGATTGACTGAGTGAATGACTGAATGTGTCACTGACCGACACAGAAGGGCATGGGCGCCCTCAGCTCGCTCATTGGAAGCTCAGCGCTGAAGTAATACTGGGAGTCCAGCAGCGTGGCGTTCTGGAAGTGAATGGGCACTGGATAACAGCGCAGAATCTCTGCAGTGCCTCTGGTCTGCCTGCGGGGGCGCTCCTCTTCCACCACCACCTGGTATTTACTACAGACAGACAGGTTGAACCGTAAACAGATCTTGTAAAACAGAGTCACAGGTTTACTGTGATGCTGGCACTGAAGCGAGGCATTATCAGTTTGGATTATGGGAAAAGCAGGATCAGCTGTTTGTGGATCCTGCAGCTTTGACCATGGCTCCAGCTGAGAAGTCCGGTCAAAGGAACCTTTGGGAGAATCAGTAATGCATGTGTTCGTAAAAAGAAAAATGGGATGAAGATCAACTCTTGTTGTTGCAGAATTGCTGCTGTGAGCTTTGCTGTTCGTGATTGTTGCTGATAATTGGCTGGATTTCAGTTCACATACAAGCCGACACATTAAACTGCTCGGCTCTTCTTCTGCCCATCTGTTGATTCATTATTCAGCTCCACATAAAGGTCACCTATGCCTCTCCTCCATCACACTCTCCTTCACTTTTATTAACTCTCCGTCTGTGTGTGGAGGCTGTAACTTTAGTTTGACATTAAACTGATCGTTCATTTCCTCCTGTCAGAGCTGCTATTAAATCCTATACGCAGGTAAAAGACATAAAGGAAGACAAGAAAGGGAAATAACATGAGATATAATATTTTAAAAAATATATAATTCTAGGTAGCTGTCACCTACTTATCCCTGAATAAAAAAAAATCCTGTTCACCATCGACCACCAAAGAATTTTAAAGGACATACAAATATCAGATACTTCATTCTGTATGTGACAGTCAGGAGGAGGAGCTGCCTGATTGCTCCTGTGCTGATTTAAAGCCTCATGAACATCTCATTAAAACCTCAGTCTGACCATTATAAGGGCATCGACAGAAAAAGACAGATCAAGCTCTACCGACATTTAAGGAAACTTTAGCAACTTCGGGAAACCTGTCAGATCCATTAAAACTCTCCACGAGAGAAATGATCAACTTTATTGTCAAAGGAGCTTGCAAAGAAAAGCATCTGGACTTCTTTAAGTTACTTGAAGACGTTTCACCTCTCATCCGAGAAGCTTCTTCAGTTCTAAGGTCAAATGGTGGACACTGTATTTAGTCAGCCACCGATTGTGCAAGTTCCCCCACTTAAAATGATGACAGAGGTCAGTAATTTGCACCAGAGGTACACTTCAACTGTGAGAGACAGAATGTGAAAAAAAAATCCATGAATCCACATGGTAGGATTTGTAAAGAATTTATTCGTAAATCAGGGTGGAAAATAAGTATTTGGTCAATAACAAAAATACAACTCAATACTTTGTAACATAACCTTTGTTGGCAATAACAGAGGTCAAACGTTTACTATAGGTCTTTACCAGGTTTGCACACACAGTAGCTGGTATTTTGGCCCATTCCTCCATGCAGATCTTCTCGAGAGCAGTGATGTTTTGGGGCTGTCGCCGAGCAACACGGACTTTCAACTCCCGCCACAGATTTTCTATGGGGTTGAGGTCTGGAGACTGGCTAGGCCACTCCAGGACTTTCAAATGCTTCTTACGGAGCCACTCCTTTGTTGCCCGGGCGGTGTGTTTTGGATCATTGTCATGTTGGAAGACCCAGCCTCGTTTCATCTTCAAAGTTCTCACTGATGGAAGGAGGTTTTGGCTCAAAATCTCACGATACATGGCCCCATTCATTCTGTCCTTAACACGGATCAGTCGTCCTGTCCCCTTGGCAGAAAAACAGCCCCATAGCATGATGTTTCCACCCCCATGCTTCACAGTAGGTATGGTGTTCTTGGGATGCAACTCAGTATTCTTCTTCCTCCAAACACGACGAGTTGAGTTTATACCAAAAAGTTCTACTTTGGTTTCATCTGACCACATGACATTCTCCCAATCCTCTGCTGTATCATCCATGTGCTCTCTGGCAAACTTCAGACGGGCCTGGACATGCACTGGCTTCAGCAGCGGAACACGTCTGGCACTGCGGGATTTGATTCCCTGCCGTTGTAGTGTGTTACTGATGGTGACCTTTGTTACTTTGGTCCCAGCTCTCTGCAGGTCATTCACCAGGTCCCCCCGTGTGGTTCTGGGATCTTTGCTCACCGTTCTCATGATCATTTTGACCCCACGGGATGAGATCTTGCGTGGAGCCCCAGATCGAGGGAGATTATCAGTGGTCTTGTATGTCTTCCATTTTCTGATGATTGCTCCCACAGTTGATTTTTTCACACCAAGCTGCTTGCCTATTGTAGATTCACTCTTCCCAGTCTGGTGCAGGTCTACAATACTTTTCCTGGTGTCCTTCGAAAGCTCTTTGGTCTTGGCCATGGCGGAGTTTGGAGTCTGACTGTTTGAGGCTGTGGACAGGTGTCTTTTATACAGATGATGAGTTCAAACAGGTGCCATTCATACAGGTAACGAGTGGGGGACAGAAAAGCTTCTTACAGAAGACGTTACAGGTCTGTGAGAGCCAGAGATTTTCCTTGTTTGAGGTGACCAAATACTTATTTTCCACCCTGATTTACGAATAAATTCTTTACAAATCCTACCATGTGGATTCATGGATTTTTTTTTCACATTCTGTCTCTCACAGTTGAAGTGTACCTCTGGTGCAAATTACTGACCTCTGTCATCATTTTAAGTGGGGGAACTTGCACAATCGGTGGCTGACTAAATACTTTTTTGCCCCACTGTATCGGATGACGATATGAAAAAATCTATCGTTTCATATTACACTATCGTTTTGTTTCATAGTGTCACAAAATAAACTGTTTATGGCAACATTTCTTTCATGGTTTTGATGGTCACTGTAGTGGCTATAGTAATCTCTTAAAGTTCTCTCTTTCTCTTATATTTAAAATAACCACACTACGGAGAGACAAGTGACTGTTTTTACACGCTGTCATTAGCAACAATGACAAACCCAGTGTGTGGCTCCGCTGTCGCTTGTTTATTTTCCACATAAACCTTTCACAATAAAGCTGAAGATCCTGTTGAGATTTTTCAAAATAAACTGAAATGATGACAAACAGAAGGACCAGTCAAAACAAGGACCTTATTCCTAAACGAGGGCTACCTCTGTAGCATGGACATGGTTTGGTTATGAAAAGTCAAAACTGTAGTATGCAAATTATGGTGCAAGGACCCACTCAGACTCAGAATCGCGTGAAAGAGTATGAAGAGAGTTTACGGATGAGAAGCAAAGAAAGAGCCGTCAGGTGCTCAAAATAAACCTTAGACTCCAACGTTAGAACAGGCTTTTCCCCGCAGCACGCCGTGTAATAAATACTCACAAAGAAAACGGCAGCCGTTACAACTTGTGTCTAAAAATGTATCGTTTCGTGCATCTTGATTTGGCTCTCGGAGGAGGCGGACGCACTTTTCTCCTCTCCCTTATCTTTCCTGCTAGTTCTTATGTCCTTGTCTAGTCTCGTGTCTTTTTTGTATTACTTTCCCTGGAACACTCTCTCACAGTCTGTGTCTAAAACCTAAAAGAGAATTATGGATTTGATCAACTGGTCTCTGAATGCTATTGACACCCTTTAACGAGAAGTCTGGGCTCGGGAGAACCCGAGTGCCCTGGAGGGATTTCCTGCCGGATACACGATGGACGGGTGGCAGAGGATCGTGTGCCTGGCGGGACTGTCGATCGAGGACGCTGAAGATATCTACCTATTCGGAACCATGATAACAGGGTTCTTGCTGATCGGAGCTGGCTTGGCCCTGGCTTATCGGAGAATTAAGAGAGCGGAACCGGCTGTTCAAACCCCCACAAGGCTGCCCGCTGGGATTGGAACGACAGGTGCGACTTCTCAGAAAGGGCTCACTGAAGGCAGCATGGTTAAGAGCTTGGAGGCGCTTACGACTGCAGTGAATGCTCAGAATAACACCTTTGAGCGTATGTATGTTGGATTACATCAGGAAAGAATCAACTCAGAACAACATCTCTGGGCGGAGCTGGATTACACCTCGGATCAGTTGGCTGCGGTCGTGAGGTCTCAGAATCTGCTATGTGAGCAAAAAGAGTGACAAGACCACAGAATCGACGGCTAATAGGGCTTCGGAGTTGACGTCACGCCGCAATGCATTGTGGGAGCGCGGCGGCATTTTCGGGGTCTACGAATCAAATCAAACACACTGTGTTGGAACGACGATTACAAGATGCTTAAAAGCTGTTACACATGAACCTGCATACTGGGTTTGCTGGGTAATGTGACCAAGATACAGCCAGAGGTTGGCCATAAGATAGACTTCTCCTCTTCAGCTGCCCAAAAAAAGGCTCTTGATCAAAACATACACAGACAATCTGTAGTGACAGGGAAAAGGAGCCTCAAAACAGAAAAATCCCACCTGCTACTGTGGAGGAGTTGTCACTGCTATAATGCCATCATGTTTTATCTAGGGGTCTAGATGTATGCCTGTAGTGCACTGCCGTGTAAATAATTTGCATTTACTGAATATGTACTGACTGAGTCCCGCTGTTCAAAAGTTGAATAAAGAAACAAAATAATTTTGCCTTTTTTTTTTTTTTATTAAAACCACTTTATAGAACATCACATCAGTTACAGTGATGATGTCATTTACAGTTTACAAATGACAAAATGTTTACATAAAATCATGAGTGTTTACATGATATCACCCACTACTAACATTACTTTATTTACTGTATCTTTTGAAAAAATAACAGCACAAGACTTAAGAATATTTAACAGGAGCAGGTTTCATTCTTCTCTGGTTTTATTATCACACTGTTCACCAAACGCAGCAAACCTTCACCATCTTATCCAGGAGGGTCACCTCTTCACCCTCACATGGAAGAAGTAATCTGATTGGCATGGTGGTATGTTTGAAGCAGGTCCCTCGTGTAGCGCTGGAACCCAGTCATGATGTGTTTCACCCATTTCATCGGCTGGTTTGCTGCAATAATGTCAAATAATTAGCAACTCTATAAATAGAAGGTAGTTCTGCAAAATCACTCAGTAGGCTGTTTGTTCTAATTTGCTATGAGCTCAGAGCGCATCGAAAATGAAACTAATAGGCTATAAAGAGTGATATGAACATATTTAGAACTTACCGGAATGAAAATGTCTGGAGCACCAACAGATATTTGGAGATGGAAGAGAGCTGCACGTCAGCTCGTCTCACAGCTGCTCTCCAGGCTGGACGCCTTCGTTTGGTAACATCGATACACGAGCTGCCTCATGTCGCTTCCAGGTTGGGAAAGCATAAAAAGACAATCCAACCTTATTCCCGTGCCGGTCGTAAGATCGAACATTGCAGCCGAGCACACAGCAAGTACGAACCATGGCTATGCTATCGCTCCTAGCTTAGACCCCCAAAATGGTGAATCGGGCCAAAATCCTTTCCACGCCCACCCCCGTGACATCACGCTCCGAAGCCCTATAACATCACGGAGAAGCTCGCAGCTATTAACGGAAATTCTCAATTACCATCATAACCTGGCTACCCCTTCGGCTCCTCAAGGCTGGAGCCGAACAACTCCCTGATAACGACTGTGTTGAGTCTGTTCCTTCCCATTCCATGCAAGGCCACCTGGTTGGCTGGAAGACTGTTTACTTAGCCTGGCAGGGCGAAGGACACTGTCTCAGCTGAACTATGGACACGCACACACATACATATACTGATACTGATAAGCACTCACTGACGCATCACCCTCCCTACCCCGGATCCAACGCCACCTCCAACGCTTACCTCCCCCATGATGTGGACATCGGGTCAGCTGGAGGCGCAGTCGAAAGATTGCAGCGGTCCCAGATCAGATGTACACACTGGAACTCTTTCCCATGTTGCTTGTCTGTGTTTATTGTGTTATGGTGTGTTGATACCTGTGCATTCCTGTATTATCCTTTTGTGTTGCACATTTCAATGTTTTTTTTTCCTCGCTACCTGGCCTGACCTGTCTCCCCAATGTGATGTTTGTATTGTATGTACGGTCGGCAAGGTCTGTCATCTCGGTTGTGGGCAAAAGACCTGCAACTGACAAATAAAGGCTATCTCATCTCATCTCTCATCAGTTAAAACACTCGACTCCAGCTACACGACACTCAGCTGAAAGCACGTCACACAAGTCGAGCTGCCCGAGATTCACAGAATTTACAGAAAATGTAAAACTTTTGTGATTTATGTCATTGTTGGGACGATAAATATCTTATATCGGGATATGAGATTTTAGTCATATCACACAGTCCTACTTGGTAATGTTCTCACAGCATGTATGAGGTTCTAATGGTTCTTGATAGTGTTCTCACAGCCTGTATGAGGTTCTAATGGTTCTTGATAGTGTTCTCACAGCCTGTATGAGGTTCTAATGGTTCTTGATAGTGTTCTCACAGCATGTATGAGGTTCTAATGGTTCTTGATAGTGTTCTCACAGCATGTATGAGGTTCTAATGGTTCTCGATAGTGTTCTCACAGCCTGTATGATGTTCTAATGGCCCCTTGGTATTGTTCTCACAGCCTGTATGAGGTTCTAATGGCCCTTGTATTGTTCTCACAGCCTGTATGAGGTTCTAATGGTCTTGGTGTTCTCACAGCCTGTATGAGGTTCTAATGGTTCTTGAAGTGTTCTCACAGCCTGTATGAGGTTCTAATGGTTCTTGATAGTGTTCTCACAGCCTGTATGAGGTTCTAATGGCCCTTGGTAGTGTTCTCACAGCCTGTATGAGGTTCTAATGGCCCTTGGTAGTGTTCTCACAGCCTGTATGAGGTTCTAATGGTTCTTGATAGTGTTCTCACAGCCTGTATGAGGTTCTAATGGTTCTTGATAGTGTTCTCACAGCCTGTATGAGGTTCTAATGGTTCTTGATAGTGTTCTCACAGCATGTATGGGGTTCTAATGGTTCTGGATAGTGTTCTCACAGCCTGTATGAGGTTCTAATGGTTCTTGATAGTGTTCTCACAGCCTGTATGAGGTTCTAATGGTTCTTGGTAGTGTTCTCACAGCCTGTATGAGGTTCTAATGGTTCTTGATAGTGTTCTCACAGCCTGTATGAGGTTCTAATGGTTCTTGATAGTGTTCTCACAGCCTGTATGAGGTTCTAATGGTTCTTGATAGTGTTCTCACAGCCTGTATGAGGTTCTAATGGCCCTTGGTATTGTTCTCACAGCCTGTATGAGGTTCTAATGGCCCTTGGTAGTGTTCTCACAGCCTGTATGAGGTTCTAATGGTTCTTGATAGTGTTCTCACAGCCTGTATGAGGTTCTAATGGTTCTTGATAGTGTTCTCACAGCCTGTATGAGGTTCTAATGGCCCTTGGTAGTGTTCTCACAGTCGGTGAGAGTTTTTTGGTTCCTCAGTATGTCCTAGATCACAAAACAAAGTGATTGTGTCAGTCTGTGTGATAACCTCCACCTCTCTGGGACTGTCAGCAGACTAAAGCAAGCGCTCCTCTGAGATTGACAGCAGGAAACACGGAGAAACCAAAGATATGTTAAAAACTGTGAGTGTGTGTGTGTGTGTGACTGACGGCTCACACACTGTTAGTGTTGTGATACACACACTCTCAACATTCGCTCTGATGGCACCCGTCTCTTTCTTCAACTCACTTTTATTTATTCATTTTAGTGCTGATCAATTATGAAGCAGCCTGCGTGTGTGTGTGTCGTCAATAATGGATGAGTGTGTCCATCATACAAGCTTTAGGACTTAGAGCTCAGTGAGGCGACTCAGCGTGGTGGCAGATAAACAGGACTTCGTCATTTCACATTCTGCTTCATACCCTCATCTTGATCACTGATCAGTGCGACAAACTCTTCACGTTCCATCAGGATCAGCGAGGCCATCTGAACATCTCCCTGTGATCTGTGGTGTGTTCAATCAAACTTTATTCATCCTCTGATGTATAAACAAAACTCTGATAAAGCTTCACTGATGTAACAAACATTTGTTTTCAGTTCAGGCCGTCTAGAGAAGGCTGTGTTATCTCTCTGCAGTCACTTGATGTTTTCTTCTACTTCATTATTGTTATTATTATTATTATTCACATACACACTGCCATGTAAAAACAAACTTTATTACATTTAGTAGTACATGTAGTCAGAGGTAAACACGGCAGAACAATCAAACACATTCTCATTCAACAACACTGATTCTTGTATTTCCCATTATGCACCTGGACACTTTGTAACCACGTCTGTCCTCTGTGTGCTCACTCATCTGTTTATTCATGAAAATCAGATGTTTGCAGAGCTGATGAGTCCTTTAAAGACAGAGGGAGGAAAGCTCTGAATACAAACACCATGTGGGTGGAGCCTCAAAATGAATCAATAACATCTTTAAATGCTTCTTGAGACATCCGTCTGCTGGACGAGCAGCTGCACACGATCAATACGTTTAAAGCTGAGGGTGGTAAAAAGCCTAGGTGTCAGTATCAGAGCTGATCCTGAGAAGCAGACATTGATAAATCGAGTAAAACTGAAAACCTGCACGTTTGGTGGCACCAGAAGTCAGAGCGAACCCAGAAGCCGAGGAGAGCCGAGCTGGAATCCTCCCGCTTATAGAAAGATGAAGAGTTGAGCATCGGTCATGAAATAAAAACCTTTGTGTGTGTGTTAACATCCATTAAAGTGTGTGTGCTGTTTGTTGAGGCTTTTAGAAAAATATCACATGAATATTTGAGGTTTTTCTCTTTCCACCTCAGATTTTCACGCTCTGCTCAGCTCTCTGAGGTTTTAGTGCTTTTACTTCTGTGCTTGGTTCTCCGACGTTCCAGCGTTATGCTGTCTAATACTGAGAAGTCGTCATCAGGCCTTTATAAGTGAGACCCAAGCTGATTTTAAGCAAGCAGCTGGTGGAGACCAAACCAGAGCTAAAAGACAGCGAGCACTGCTCAGAGGATTGCCAACACAATAGATGTCTCAGTGGACGCTGACATCGTTGTCCCAAAGTCGCAGCGTCTGTTTGTTTCCCCCTGGGAATGATTGCGGAATGAAGTTCAGACATGAGAGACAAAATGTGAAATGAAAATTGAAGGCGAGCAAGATCATGAATGTGTTTGTGTCAGTGTGAGGCAGCATGATATGTAGCACAACGTTCATGCAAGTTCACCTGTACCGTAACGTTCATACCATACCATACCACCTTTATTTATAAAGCACTTTAACATAAAACCAGAGTTCACAAAGTGCTGTACATGCTAAAAGCATAAGTAAAGAAAATTAAAATGAGATAAGATAAAATAAATAACTAAAAAACTAAAATAAATTGAAACATGTCAAAACAAATTGAGTCAACCCCTCTAATCAATGCCAAAGGCTTCAGCGAATAAATATGTTTTAAGAAGACTTTTAAATTCAGAGAGAGAAGAGGCCTGCCTAACATGCAAGGGTAGATCATTCCACAACTTTGGAGCAACTACAGCAAAAGCACGATCACCTTTAGATTTATACTTAGTTTTTGGTACCTTAAGGAGCTGCTGATTGGCGGACCTAAGGGAACGGGGAGGTGTATATGGTTGTAGTAGCTCCGAGAGGTAGGGGGGGGCCAGGCCATTAAGAGATTTAAAAGCAAATAAGAGAATTTTAAAAACAATCCTAAAATGTACAGGTAGCCAGTGGAGTGAAATTAAAATTGGGGTAATGTGCTCAAACTTTTTTGTTCCAGTTAAAAGACGTGCTGCAGCATTTTGCACAACCTGCAGGCGCCTAATGGACGCATCACTAACCCCAAAATAAAGTGCGTTACAATAATCCAGCCTAGAAGTAACAAAGGCATGGATTACTGTCTCAAAATGCTGTTTCGATAAGATAGGCTTTATTTTGGCTAATTCCCTCAAATGAAAAAAGCTAGATCTTACAGCAGCTCTGACCTGGCTTTCAAGTTTAAGACTTGCCTCTATTTTAACTCCCAGATTAGTGATGACTGGTTTAACATACTGTGCCAGTGAACCAAGATCTATAATAGTGGCCTCAGAAGCGCCACCAAAAACCATCACTTCTGTTTTCTGTTCATTAAAATGTAAAAAGTTCAAAGCCATCCAGGCCCTTATTTCATCAAGGCATCTGAGCAGCGGGTCTACTGAGAAGCCATTTATCTTTTTAAGTGGGAAATAAATCTGGGAGTCATCGGCGTAGCAGTGGAAAGAAATCCCATGTTTCCTGAAAATAGACCCAAGGGGTAGGAGATATAGAGAGAAAAGAAGCGGGCCTAAAACTGAACCCTGTGGGACCCCACATTGAAGAGAAGCAGCAGAGGATACAAACTCCCCGAGTTTCACAGAGAAAGTTCGCTCTGCCAAATAGGATCTGAGCCACTGCAGTGCGGTACTCCGCATACCCACCAACTGCTCTAAACGGGAAATTAAAATATTATGATCCACTGTAT
>NW_024583381.1:46186-47351 GCF_018398535.1 Haplochromis burtoni
TTTTTTGCCCCACTGTATATATATTGTTATATCAAACAGCCCTACTACCAAGGACCATTAGAAACTCATACAGGCTATGAGAACATAGCAGACCTCATCCACACCATCACCACGTCACCATGAGCAACTAGAGCTTTCTTAAAGACCATTAGCACAAAGACCCTCATCAGGTCTCATTAGAAATGCAGCAAAAGCTGTCAGAGCTTTATCAGCACCAATGATTCACCACAGACCCTTACAATGTCACCAAGAACCATTACAGCCTCCTCAATGACCGAAATAACATCGGTGATCATCAGAACTTGACTGCTGGGCATGTTTTTCATTTTTCCTCCTAGAATAAGAGGCTCTCAGTTGGTTTGTACCAGGAAGTGCATCAAGAATCCAAGTCAATGCAGGACAGCACACATGCGCATAACAGCCTTCAAAAGCACACTAAAGGATGAACCTGCTCCTCGCTGTCACAGGTCAGTGTGACAGGAAGCCTCTGAGGGTGGGGGCTATGGAGGGTGTTTTTAGGAACATGACAGTGGCTGCGAGGTGTTGAAATGAGTCATGAAGCAGCAGGTCTGAGACACCGGCATGTTGAAACCTGACACACTTGTTCACAGTGTCGCCACTGGAACGACTGACAGCAGGACTGGAAAACATGAAGTTTGGAGGCAAGCACACAAAAACACGTCAGCATTGGAAACATCTGCATTGATTTTGATTCATATTTTGTTCAAACATGACTTTTTTATGTTGAAGTTTTTTTTATTTATTTTTTCTTAAAGGAAATTGAAGTGAATGCTTTTATAATTATCACTGTGGAAAACAGAGGTGGTGTAATGCTGACATAAAAAAACTTGCACACTTTCTTTTAACCCTTTAATAAAGCCGGCCGTTTTGCATAACTATTTTTAAATCCCGGTAGAACTGCAACCATGTAAGCTAGCGCAATAATTTTTTTTGCATATGAAACTTGCTGTCATTGTTGCTAATGACAGCGTGTAAAAACAGTCGCTTGTCTCTCCGTAGTGTGGTTATTTTAAATATAAGAGAAAGAGAGAACTTTAAGAGATTACTATAGCCACTACAGTGACCATCAAAACCATGAAAGAAATGTTGCCATAAACAGTTTATTTTGTGACACTATGAAACAAAACGATAGTGTAATATGAAA
>NW_024583381.1:47606-49621 GCF_018398535.1 Haplochromis burtoni
TAAATTTCCTGTGGTGGGAAACTATTTTGTGCAACTTTTTTGTATTTACAGTTTTGAGGGATAAGCCTCTTAAATTTCTCTAACTAGAAATTTTTTTGCAGTTTATCGCATTCTTTGCAATTTTATGTAATTACTATGCACTTAATGCATACATATTATTAAAATTTGGGCTATAATTGTTGTATTGATGTATATCAACTTGAAATTCTCCCAAAAATGGCTCTACAGCATGTAAAAATATAATATAAGCTCTGGCGGACTTGGTTCTATGGTAGGTCTTAAAGGGTTAAGCTGAGATTGATATTATCATCACCCAAAAAATAACATTGTGGTTTTCTTTAAATTATGATTGTTTTACTAAATATTTTTGTGAATCTAAGTGTCTGCTGATGTTCTTTGTTTAAAAATATAGTTTCTCTTTGAAACACAAAGCTCTTTGTTGCTGTTGATAATGTGATCATGTAAATAAAACTTATACTGACAATAATGGAAGCATATGGGTTATATTCTTTATAAATTCCAACACAGGTATGTGAATAAAAACAGATCAAATGAATCTGAATTATGAAGACTGGTACTAATAATAATTACAACGAATAGAAACGTGTGGAACAAGCAAACACTCCACAGATGAAGTAACAACTGCACCAGCAATAAAAAGGCTGCACCTGTGTAATTAGCGAGCTAATTGCTAATAACATCCAGTTTTTTGTTTGCGTACACACACACACACACACACACACACCTGCGGCACAGTGTGTTGTGTGTTCATTCAGGAGATTAACTGCTAGCGTAGTGTGTACGCAGTAGCCATTAGGAGCTAACGAGTGTGATGCTAACAAAGCTGGCTGTCTTAATGAGCTCATCGTTAACCATTAGCCACCTGATGAGCTCAGTGCTAATGCAGCTTAGCACGGTACGCTAATGACTCAGCCATTAACCTCCTAATAAGAGCAGTGTGAGTGGAGCCACACGGTTAGCTGCTAGCTGCTAGCAATCACCCGAGGGTCTCTACAAAGCAAAACCAACTATGATGACATGAAACGGCCCTCATCACCGATTGGCTGCAGGGTTCGACCATGTGACCTCACTTTCACTCACCTGCACACTTGGTCCTGGCTCTGAGCGGTGGCCCGGGGTTCCCTGTGCCTCCATCCAGGGGCCTGGTGAGGAGCACACTGATCTCATACTCTGTGTCGGGGTCCAGATGCCCTATTTTATGAGTGGGCTTATCAACCGGTGTGGTGTCGATCAACATGCCTGCCGTCGTCCGATACTCAACCTGAAAGCGAGCACAATGTTACAGGTAGGCTGCCCCAGAAGTGGACAAAAATCACCTGACCAAAACAAATATAAAGCAAATTCCTGGATCTAAACTTTCTTTGAAAAAAAAATATGCACGCATATACATCTGCACATACATACATACATACTATAGAATTGTAAGTTCTATGCATTACAGAATTCTACCGCAGTTTGTGGCTCCAACGTCTAAACTTTCTTTGACTATTAGCCTGTTAAAGGGAACAGCAGGCTGATAAGCTAACTATGCAATGTTAGCCAATGTCGTAGCTGTAGCCACACTTCTGAATCAGTGACCAATCAGCACTCACGTCTCGCTCAGTGATTGGTCCGTCCCCATTGATTGAGTTGGCGTTAAGTTGTATCCACAGGTAGGTGGCACCAACTGCTGTCAGCTGAGGAGGGGCGATGGGTACAGGGGGCTCTGAGGGACAAAGGACCAAGATCAGTCTGACAACACACACATGAACACTCACACACACATGAACACTCACACACACATGCTCTTCTGGGTTTCACTAAACTCTTGACGAGGGAGGAAGGTGTTAATAAGACAATTAATATTCGTGACCTTCGGCGAATCACGGCAGACCTGGATTCTATTACCCAGAATCCCCGGTGGTGCTGCTCTACTTCGTCTTGACCCACTTCATCAAAAACACACACACACACACACACACACACACACACACACACACACACACACACACACA
>NW_024583381.1:49697-52136 GCF_018398535.1 Haplochromis burtoni
TGTGTGTGTGTGTGTGTGTGTGTGTGTGTGTGTGTGTGTGTGTGTGTGTGTGTGTGTGTGTGTTATTGTATCAAACACACACATACAAAGTCTGAGTGACAGTTCAATCAGAGGTTTAACCGCCGGGGATTGTGGGGATATGTGTCAGGTCATGTGACCAACAAACACCTCCTCACCTGTTATGGTGTTTGTTTGCTTAGAAATGGCACACACAGACACACACTTAATCCTTGTATTGATCAGCTCAGCTGTGAGTAATGTCACTTGGATCTGCTTCTTCTCACATCTACAGACACAAACTGAAATCTGAACTAAACAAATATAAAAGTATATATGAGTGTGTGTGTGTGTGTATAAAAACAAAACTCGGGTTTCAAGCTCGGGTCCTCAGTAGCTTGAGGGTCCTGCGCAGTATCTTAGCTGTTCATACTGCACTCTTCTGAACAGAGATCCCTGATGTTGTTCCCGGGACCTGCTGGAGCCACTTGCCTAACTTGAGGGGGTCACTGCCCTGGTCAGCACTGGGACCACTCTTACCTTCGCTCACTACAACTTCTTCTCCAGCACCGTCAGTCTGGGTATCAAAAACCAGGCCTGTACGTCCAGGTAAAAGCAGAGCCCCGCCCAACATAAAAGGCAGATTCAACATGAAACTGTTTAAAAGCTGCAAACTCAGACGCTCTCTGCTCATCATCCTCCGCCTGGCTTCCTGAACAAAGAGCCCTAACAGCTGGTAGCGCAGTGCTAGTTAGCATCACCCAGCATGGTGTGCAGTGGGACCTATTTCTGAATGTGCAGTTAGTGTGTCACAAACACTTTGTTGTGTGATGGAAGAGTGCGATATAAACTGCTGTCTCATCAGTTTATCATGATATAATCAGAGTATGAAGTGGGTGCTCCACAGCGCCTCTGGTGGCTGAAAATATAAAACAGCGCTGTGATCCCTCAGAGCACATGTGACACAAATACAGAAATAATGAAGTCGGACATCCATGAAACCGTCACAGGCTGCTGATCGATTACTGATGGATCCCATTGATCTGCTGTGATTTCTCCTATTTAGACTGAAACATGCTTAAATGTAAAATCGCAGAATTATGTTCATTTAAGAGAATCTAATAAAACATGAAATCATATTTATACTGCTGGTCTCAGCAGGCACCATCAAATGTGCCGCCATGACTAAGCCGCGAGCTGAAGGCTAAACGCCATCGAGGCTCATCCCGCGTTCCTCCGACTCTTCAGCGTGATGGGGTAGGAAAAAAGCGTGGATGAAAGCTACGCTTCAGAGACGCCTGACGGCTCCGTCGCACCGAACACGGTGCATTTAACGAGTCATCGTTAACACGCTGCGGGCCCGCATGTGCGTTCGGGTTAGGGCGCCAGCGCTCTGACAGGCAGTGCCAGAAAGAGGAGGCTTTTACTTTGGCGTGATTCATCTTCACAGAAACATTCTGACAAAACGCCGCCGAGACTCCCGCCTTAAAACGGCGCTCTGACTTTCTAATGAGGCTCTCCTCTAACCCCGCAACACACACACACACACACACACACACACAGTCACAGAGCAGTAATGAGGAGCTTTAATAAAACTCTTTCTCGTTTCACGATGGAGTCATTAAAATAAAAAACATGACAAACTGCAGCTTTGATCTGCAGCGAGAGACAGACGAGTGAGGGAGGGGGGTGAGGAGAGGGGGAGGGGGTGAGAAGGAGGGACAGGCGTCCTCTTGTGGAAGACAGGATGATCAGTTTTTTAAGCTTCACATTATTCACATCACTCAAATATATTCAGAGATTATCAGTCAATAAGAGAGCAGCACTCACGTTTGACTGTGAGGTCAGCATAGGAGGACACGCCCACCCCTCGCTCTGATTGGGCGATGCAGCGGTAGCGTCCAGAGTCTCCTTTGGTCGTGTTGTCCACATTGAAGCTCGCCACATAACGCCGAGCGTTCAGCGGTTTGGTTTCCCGTACCGCGGCCTGCCGACCGCCCATTCCCTGCCGAGCACAAACACACAAAGTGAAGCAGCCACATACACACACGCCACGCCGCGTGCAGTCTCGCCGCGTGGCGCTCATGTTACTGACTATGGATTATTGATAGATCACCTGCAGGTACAGCAGCAGGTTGCTCTGCGGACGTCCGTTGACGGTGCAGTGAAACGTGGCTGTCTGTCCTGCGTTCACCTCGACACCTTTGATATGGAGGAAGTGAGGGGTGCTCACTGAGGACAGGAACACGTAAAACACTGAGGTCAGAGGTCACACACTGCTGACATCACCTGACTGACCATGCTACGGTAACAGTGAGTCTTCTCTCCTCTGATCTCTTCAGCCGAAAAACAAAAATCTCTACAATCCAATTAGAAAATGGATTCTGGAGGATGCAGGTAAGTGTGTGTGTGTGTGTGTGTGTGTGTGTGTGTGTGTGTGTG
>NW_024583381.1:52223-54287 GCF_018398535.1 Haplochromis burtoni
TGTGTGTGTGTGTGTTTTCAATCAGTTTATTGAACAGTGTCGACGTGAAGTAAGACAGCAAGAAAAAGTTCAGGTTAAAGATGTTTACTCGAGGTTTTTCTTCCATCAAAAAGATGTGTACACACACACACACACGCACACACCACCCTATGTGTGTGTGTGTGTGTGTGTGTTGTGTTCACATAAGAAAACAACATAAAAATAGGAGTCTTCAGTTGAGCAAGTAGATAAACAGAAGGATGGATCAAAGTCCATGCTAATCAACTTATATTTTAATGAGCTCCCCTGCCTCCACACACACACACACACACACACACACACACACACACACACACACACACACACACACACAGTGACCTTGATTCTACAATACCGGCTCAACTTTTAACATTGTTATCCAATTAAGTAGCCAAACGTCGTTAACCAATTAGGAACTTGTTCTACAAGGGGGCGGTGTCTTCCTGTGTGTCTGTGTGTGCGTGTGTAAACTTACTGCACTGGTGTCCCTGCAGTGAGATGTCCTTGATGGCCAGAATGCCTCTGTGACCGGTGCTGACCGCCTCAAACACCACCTGCACCAAAGACCAAACACCAGCTGTGAAACCTCAGACCTGCTCGTGTTGATAGTTTTAACCCTTTAACGTCCACGCATCAAGAGGCCGCCTGCTTCATTTTGGCTGTAAAGCTACAAAATAATTCTCATCTCATCACAGTGTCAGATGTGTAGTTGTCAGTTACCACGGTGTCAGATGTGTATGTCTGTGAAGGTTCTCAATCATCCAGGTCATCGTTGTCTAAGGAGCTTGCAAAGAAAAGCGTCTGGACTTCTTTAAGTTGCTTGAAGATGTTTCACCTCTCATCCGAGAAGCTTCTTCAATTCTAAGGTCAAATGGTGGAGAGTCCCAGATTTAAACCTAGTGGGAATTTCCCCCCACAGAGGGACAAAAGGACCCCCTGATGATCCTCTAATCGCCTGAGCCAAGGTGTGAAACTGGGTGTGGGTCACAATCAGCCAGGGACTCCCCACCCATTTGACCTTAGAACTGAAGAAGCTTCTCGGATGAGAGGTCTTCAAGCAACTTAAAGAACTCCAGACGCTTTTCTTTGCAAGCTCCTTTGACTGTCAGATGTGTAGTTGTCAGTTACACAGTTACCACGGTGTCAGATTAGTAGTTGACAGTTACCAGTGTCAGATGTGACCCTGACTGCGGCTTTTGTCAGTGTTTTCTATTTGTGTCCAAAAAGAAAGAATCTCTGATGTAAGTCAAACATGACTACAGACATCAGTTCAGATTCTCTGCCTGTGAGTTTGATGACTTTAACGTCAGACCGTTTTCTTAATAGTGCTTATATTTTCCATCTGAGTGTAACGAGTGGGCCCAGCAGCGTGCCCTGAGGAACTTCTAACGCCATGACAACAACTTCATGAAGCCAGAGAAAATTCCCCTGCCATATACGTCCTTGATAACCCTCTCTGACACACATTCAGCTGTGTGTGTGTGTGTGTGTGTTGTACAGTCAGCATAGAAAATGGAGCCTTACTTCCTGTTGCCGCCCATAACAGGAAGTCCTCCTCCCTCCCGTCTCTCTCAGATATGACTTCTCTTCCCTTCATTCTTCTCTTCTCCCTGCATTTCCTTTTCCAATCTCTCACTTCCTGATTCTTTCTTTCAGTCCTCCCCCGCTTCTCCCCCCTCCACTATCTAATTAAGCCTGTCACTAATGAGCTAGCAGTGTTGTTACTGTGGTGATGCAGCTAATTAGTGATGGCTGCTGTGATGACAGGATGGTTGTTCACAGGCAACAACACCTGCACGTGTGTCTGTGTGTGTGTATTACAATCTGTGTGTTACAGTGTGTGTGTGTGTTAAAGTGTGCGTATGTGGGTTTGTGATACAGTGTGTGTGTGTGTGTGTGTGTGTGTGTGTGTGTGTGTGTGTGTGTGTGTGTGTGTGTGTGTGTGTGTCCGTGCTGTGGGACTTGATGGTTTATGGGCCGGCGTGCTGACCTGCAGACAGCAGTGTTTGTCTGTCAGACTCAGACAGATGTTGGACAGATGCAGCT
>NW_024583381.1:89717-91474 GCF_018398535.1 Haplochromis burtoni
GGGAGAGACTCCAAATTTGTGATCTGTGTCCAGGATGGTCGTAGCGCTGGCATGACACTGTGACCTTTGAACTCTGGATCAGTTACTTTAATGCTGGAAAAGTGCTGCATTAATCCTCATTTACATTTGACCTTTATACCCATCTATGAATTTGTCACCAGCAGTAGCTGGTTGTTGTTATGCTCGACTTCACCTAAACTGGACCGGTATTAGCCGGTGTCTGTTGCTCCCATACAGACTAATTACCATGCTAGCTCAGCTGATAAGTCAACACCTGCACAATGTTCAGGTGTTGTCCTGGCAACGGAGAGGTCACTGCGTAACCACCTCCTTTCTGTGTGTCCTCGGTCAGCCTGTCTCTCACGTGATTGGCTCTGTGATTTAAGAGTGCTGCATTCTCATTCGTCAGCAGGGCCCCCTCTGTGAGCATGTGACAAATGGCGGCTCGCATACACACACACACACACACACACACACACACACACACACACACACACACACACACAGTGGCAGGTCAATAGCAGACAAAAGGAAGGCTGCAGCAGCTTTTCCCTCAGTGCTGCCTTCAGGTGCAAAGCGCTGCAGTGCTGTGTTTAAGGACCTGTACAATAGTTGATTATAGGGAGAACACTCCCTCTCTGTCTGGTTACGACCGCCGTCCTCGGCTGCTCGGGACGAATTACGGTCACGACCGAGGTTAGCCTAACTGACCGTGTTACAGGTGTGTGGCACGCAGTGACAGGTAACGCCATTAGGCATGCAGAGCATAAACATGCCATTTAAAGGGGCGTTGGTGTGAAGCCCGTGTGTCTGACAAAGGGTTGGGGGCTTGGTTGTAGACTGATGCGTACACAGCTCGGTCTGGCGCTCTGTGATTGGATCAGGCTTGCACCTGGTTGATGCAGCCATTTCCCATTTAGAGCGGCGTTCCTGCTTTCAGTAGCCCAGAGTTTGTTTTCAGACTCAAGCATCTCTTCGAGCTGTTTAACGACATACCCAGAGGATTGCACCTTGTTGTAAACACTAAGTACTTATAAGCCTCGGCTCATCGAGCACAGGATTGGTTAAATGAGCAACAGCAGAACCGGAGAGGCAAAGATATGCTGATGACCAATGTATGTGTGTCACAACACAAACTTGCTTCAGGGTTTTTAAGAGTCAGAGGAAGACATGCATGCACCACCAAGACCCAGCTTCAGGAGACCCAGAAAGGTTCCCTGAGGAGCAATGTTCCCTCTAAGCTGAGCGCATGAGCAATCGCACACTGCTGACATGGTGTTCCCACACAGAAAATCTGCGCTGCGCACAAAAAAAAGATACAGCCTGAATTGGAATTAAAGTAAATACATGTATTTATTTTATTTCGCTGATTTTCTGCACGTGGAGACGCTGTCAGCAGTCACGCGCTCAGCTTAGAGGGAATCGTGCTGAGGAGCACCCGGGGAACCTTTGAGCTGCAGGAGGACTGCAGGAGGACTGCAGGAGGACTGCGGGGCCCTGACGGTGCTTTCAGAAAGACAAACAGTACCTGCAGGGATCCAGGGGGTGGCCAATCGGTCTCGGGTGTCTCCCTGCTCCCAGTCAAAGTCATCTTCTTTGGACTGGACCAGCGTGCAGTCAGGAGACCGACCAGATAGACAAGCTGAAAAAGAGACAGACAGATGCTCAGTTACCTTAGGTGAAACTAGGGCTGCTCGATTATGGCAAAAATGATAATCACGATTATTTTCACTGAAATTGAGATCTCGATTATTTGA
>NW_024583381.1:92460-93974 GCF_018398535.1 Haplochromis burtoni
TTTTTTTACCTCTCCTCTCCAAATAACTTCTGCTTAGCTTTCCGAGCTTCCCTCGGGTCCTCTTAAATGCAGAGAGGTGCGCTCGATTTGCCACACGGAGCAGCGCGAGAGTAAAGTATGAGGGAGGTGCTAATAATTTTTAATGATCGTTGAAAGCCCAGATCGTAATCGTGATTAAAATTTGATTAATTGAGCAGCCCTAGGTGAAACCACAGATAGGATTAAGGAAAAACTGTTCCTGAAGGCCCCGGCTTTAAGGCTGCGGACGGGGTTCGCTTTGAGTGATTTCTTGGAACCATTTCCAAAGATTGTACAGCAGACAAAAAACAAATTTGGATTTTCTCGGATCCACAGAGGCTCAAATATCTACGGACAGCCCCACTGACGATGAGACAAACATTGGTCGGCGGCAGAAACCTGGCTGGATCTCGCTCATATGAGCAGAGTTAGTGGGTTCATCACCTCCATCACAGCAAGTCCCACCTAAAGACTGAGACACGGAGATGCTGCATACTAATGGCACATTAATGCGATCACAGGATCGACTACACTGTGCTTACAGAACCTCATCAATACGATCATTTCTTCTTCAGTGTTTTAGAAGTGAGGCTGTTATTTCCCCCTCTCTCTATTTGGATGATATAAAATGAATCTTATGATTATTGTTATGAACTGTGGAAAATGAGAAGTAAAGAGTAAAACCTGCGATATGAACCCCACTCCATGCTTTAAATTAACTAGGTGAGCAGTCTCCAGTCTGTGTTCTGTCTTCCAGCCGATGAAGAAACAGAAATTAGAGCTGGTGTAGAAACACTTCTGGATGCTTGGACACTGGAACTGATTTAAGGCTCGTGCAGTTCCTTCTTTCTCCTCATACATCAGCTGGAACGTTAACCACATATTTATTTCTTCAAGTCTCTTCCTCCCACAGCCCCCCACAGCCCCCAACAGCCCCCCACGGGACCCCCACAGGACTCTGTGCGTAGCATGTTGTTGAAATAATTACACAGAAAGTTTAATCAGCTCTGAAGACTCTGCTACTCACTGCTGCATCACTTTCATCTGGACATTTTTATTTATAGACTTTATTAGTATTTTTCTCCCATTATTTATTCCAGGTGTGGGTTTTTATACTTATTTATTGAAATCACATTATCAGCTCGTATACTTTGCACCTACATGTGATGATGTATTCAGAGTAACTGGGTCACGCGTGTTTGTACTGTGTTTAGTTCCATTACAGAAAGACTGCGGCCCGTTTGCCATTCATTTACTGATGTACAAGACGCACCAACATCCTCAGAACGAAGCAGGAAACCCGAACGCTCGACCAGTAATCAGCGAATCAATCACCTCATTGATTAATCGCTTCATTGATACAGACGTTCAAGTCGCACTTCCACCTTGTTTCTCGCTCGTCAGCAGAGAGCAGCTTGTAAACATATAATGTTCTTCAGAGTGAGACAGTTCCAGTTCATTACCATTTCCCAGCATGCTCTCTCTCTCTCTCTCTC
>NW_024583382.1:0-1149 GCF_018398535.1 Haplochromis burtoni
CCCTGAACATTCAGATTAATTAATAAATTCATTCATGAGGGGAAATTACAGTGAGAACATGCGGAGGCTCTGTTAGATGGATAACATAGTGAGTTCAGTGCATTGATGTGACATTGTCCTGAAGGATTTAGTTATTCTCTATGGTTAAAGAAATTGAACAAATTAATTCATATTTATTATAAATAATCCTAATTATACATCTTGCTTCCTTGTTTGTGTCCTGTGTCACTAAAATACATTATTTTTTGGTTTTATACATTGATTAATGACCTGCAGAGTCTCCTTATCATATTAGGGGTCCCTAATTGTCACTTAAAGTCAAACTTTATGCTTTCTCCATCTTGACAGTGATTACATCCTTGCATTACATACTTTAGCTTCATTTTTTGCTGGCAGGTTTAAAAAACAAAAAACAAAACAAAACAAAAAAAAACAGGCAGATTTAGAATATAACCGGTGATACTATAGATGATAAACTATAGATGGATACATAAAAAGAAAAAAATTGCATGTATGTGCTTACTTTTTACATTTATGATAAATGGATTTGAAAGTAGATAAAACACATGTCGGCCTTGCTTCATTAAAGTTCTTGTCTTTAAATGAACTTTGTCTGTGTGTGTTTCAGGTCCTGCACTCTCAAAGACTCAATGAACCAGCATTGCAGCCATTGGTCATTGTGAGCATAACAGGGAAGGTTGAAGCCGACCACTGCACCTGTCACGG
Source organism: Haplochromis burtoni (assembly GCF_018398535.1). Classification (NCBI taxonomy): domain Eukaryota; kingdom Metazoa; phylum Chordata; class Actinopteri; order Cichliformes; family Cichlidae; genus Haplochromis; species Haplochromis burtoni. The sequence goes on from NW_024583382.1 coordinate 727, forward strand.
CCGGAGTCGCGGAGACCTGCAGCCATGTCACTGCTCTTCCGTTTAAAGTAGAAGTAACAGTGGTGATCCGTGGCACAAGGACTGTTACAGACGAACCTGCATACTGGGTTTTGCAGGGCAATATGACCAAGATACAGCCAGAGGTTGGCCATAAGATAGACTTCTACTCTCTAGCTGCCCAAAAAAAAGGCTCTCGATCAAAACATAAACAGACCATTCGTTGTGACAGGTAAAAGAAGCTGTCGTCAAAAAAAGAAATTCCACCTGCTACTATGGAGGAGTTGTCTCATCTGATGGGAAAATATTTCTCCAAGCACCGTGTTCTGAGTAACCCATGTTTTATTTAGGGGGTCTAGATTCATGCCTGAAGTGCATTGCCAAGTAAATAATTTGCATTTACTGAAAATGCACTAACTAAGTAAC
>NW_024583382.1:3032-4559 GCF_018398535.1 Haplochromis burtoni
TAAATCACCAGGCTAAATGGAGAGGGGTAAGAAATATTGAAGATTTCATTCCAACATGTACAAATTACACAGTGACGCCAACAGTGAACTGCACCATAAATAATGCTTTTGAAACTGACACTGGAAAATACTGGTGTGAAGATGAAGAAGGATGGAAGAGCAACGTTCTCAGCATCACTGTCACTAGTAAGTTTACAGCATCTAAAGAATTTAATTTAAAAAGACCCACAATATATTCAAGAATGGTGATGGAAGGATAATGAAATCAGAAGTAAATCATCAAATAACCAACTCAATTGTGGCCAGCAAGTGATGATAAAGTGAAGGCATATTAAAAAATTACAAGTACACATTTCCAAATGTTACATCTTGTAGGATAGCTTTATTGATTATTGAATACAGCTCCCCTTTGCCAAGTTTTACAACTTTATTACTAAATGCAGAGAAATTCAGAAAAGTTCTATCAAAATTTAACCGGACCATAAATTGCTGGTCTGATCAGTTCATTCCCGTACAATAGTATTACATTCATAAGGTTTTTTTTAAGTGTTACAACAGCAGAATTCCAAGACATTTCCTTTAAATATTCAATCTTCCAATTTGAGGCAGTGCTAAAAATGTACTTATTTTGAATAAATTATCCCAATGTTAAGTCAAATTGGATATTTAGTGAACTTAATTTATTGCATTTATATATATTGTTTGAATGTTATTAGTAAAGTAATGCATAACTAGTTATCTTGGCAGTTTCAATAATCACACTTGGTTATTGACGCTGCCCCAGCAACGCATATTTGCTTTCTTGTCTGTGATAAATATTGCCTGGTAACATCAGGTCTGGTAGGGAAACGTTTCATTAAGTTCTTTCGCACTGATTTCTACATCTGTTTTCGAAAGGACAGATTTTAGCTGTGTGCTAAATATCACTGTAATAGTGACATTGTTGTAAGTGTGATGCCAGTGCAAGAAGGCTTCTTGTGAGGTTTGTGAAGCAGATTAAATTAGACTCTTAAAATACACAAATATTCTGCTTGTAAATGCTCTGAACCTATGAATAACATCTACAACAATTTATTAAACACTGTTTTTTCCATTGTACAATTAATACATTTGTATTTTGTTATAGCTCCTATTTTAGAACTTGTAGATAGTCTTTTTGTCACTCATGATAACTATCTCTGCTTCAATTTCTTTTTTTTCTTTTTTCTTTCTTTTTTCAGTTGGTTCTGTGATCCTGGAGAGTCCTGCTGTACCTGTAATGGAGAGGAAAACTATCAACCTGTACTGTAGAAAGAAGGGAGCTCCTCTAAACCAAATAGCTGATTTCTATAAAAATGACTTGAAAATTGGGACCAGCTATTCTGGGAAAATGACCATCCACAATGTTTCCAAATCTGATGAAGGGCTCTACAAGTGTACCATCTTGGAAGCTGGAGAATCACCAGAAAGCTGGTTGATTGTGATAAATAAGACTCTGGAAGAACAAAACCAAGAAGGTAATACTCATTAATGTTCATCTTCTGTAGT
>NW_024583382.1:5839-12316 GCF_018398535.1 Haplochromis burtoni
CAGTAAAAGACCCAGTGACTATGAAATATTCATAAACTCTACTTTAATCAGATATCACGGTGACCCTGGAGAGCCCTGCTCATCCTGTGATGGAGGGGGAAACTGTGGTTCTGAGCTGCCTAAACGAGACGTCTGCAAACCTTCCAGCTGTCTTCTATAAAGATGGCCTCTTCATTGGGACCAGCTCTGTGGGAAACATGACCATCCACCAAGTCTACAAGAGTCATGAAGGACTTTACAAGTGCACAATATCTGGAGTAGGAGAATCATCAGAAAAATGGCTGTCTGTTAGAGGTGACACATAAACATGATTGAAAATATCAAAATAAGGATTTTGTGCTTGATTGTTGTGTCTGTTTAACCATAAATAGCTATTTACAGCACTTATATTGAACTCTTCAGTTGTATTTTGTAATACTGTTGCTTTAAAACATCAGAGAAATTTGGATAAATTGTCTACACATTTGTTGTCTGTCATGGATACAGTTTAAGCTTTATTTTCTTAATAAGTATATGACCCTATACATAAAATTAACCCTACCATTACATTACAAATTGCGGATTACAGTAAGAGAAGTTTAATGTGTCCCAAGAAGACAAAATGGTAAGAAGTAAAAAGAAAAACATGTAAATGAGTTTTGTGTGACATATGATGACGTGGTGTCGTTGCAGGGCTTCCCAGAGAGGCATGTTTTTGTTCGGACCAATTCTTTCACCTCCTCCTCCTTTTGCGGGTCGTCCTAACTATTGTGATGGTAGCTCTGCTGATACTGCTTGTGGGACTCCTTCACTGTGGGAAACTCGGACCAAAAAAGAACTCATAGATTGATGAATCAATCATAATCAACAAGAAATCACCATCAAGCACATAAACACTTTTATAAGTTTGGTTACTACAGTTTTACTGTTGTTCTTTTATTTTATTACATTTAATCTGTTTTTATTTAAAATACATTTGCATTGCATTTTGACAATGCGAGAGACTCAAAAATTATTTTATTTCTGCAAATACCTTAAAAAAGAAACAAAAAAAAGACTAACTTGAATATATGAGTGAATATGACTGTGGCTGTTGATGTTTGCAAAGCAGAATAGATATAACCATTATATAGTCACATGTATATTTTTAAAGGTGTGCACTGAGTTCTTGCAGCATGTGTTACCCAAGGTTTTATTTAGTGGCTGCAGCTCATCAAACGCAAACCGCAGAAGTAACAGACACACAAATGACCCTCCTAGACCTAACAAAATGTTTATAGAAAAAGAAAACTCTGTCTCGGTTGATTAATATAGCTTGAGAAAACTAAAAGAATACACATATTTTAGATATATATAATTACTAGTGCTGTCAATAGATTAAAAAAATGAACTAATTAATCACACAATATTCTGTAATTAATCGCGATTAATCGCAATTACTTGATCAATAGCCTGGTTGCATTACATTTTATATTTAAGCTTGTAACTGACATTTATGCAATATAATGAAGTAAATGCAGAATAAACACAAAGAATGTTAAATGCTTAAATTCAAAGATAATTTGAATAGTTTTCTTCAGTCTTTTAACACAGGTTCTCTGTGTGAAATACAACTTTAAAAAAAACTATATACACTAATATTAAGCAAGAATAGACTAATATATAATATATATTAGTGCTGTCAAACAATTCAAATGTTTAATCAGATTCATCACAGGGTTACAGTGGATTCATTTTGATTAATCATGATTAAATATCATTCATTTTTATTCTACATTAATTGCTTTTCATTTTGCCTGAGCAAACAGACTTGAGAAAAAAGAAAATATACACACTTAACATGTTTATTGAACATCTTGAACATTCATGTTAACAAAAAACATTTATCCACTCGCTCTCTGTCACTCGAGGAAGCTAATGCTGGTTTGAATGAAATGATCAGTCTGCCTATAGAGCTATCATTCATACATCAGCCAGAATACTGTAGATAGATATTCAAACCTAATGCAGTGGCCTCTGTGCTCTAATGACCATATATGCGATAAAATGCAGTATTCTTAGAATACTGCATTGAACGTGAAATAACTTGTTAATTACTTCCCAGTGATTTGCTTTGGTATGGCTGAGCTGTTAACATAGATTAAAAACACACTGATAACGTAAAGGATGTTTATTGAGGAAATAATGACAATGATGACCAGATGGACTTTCCACTGTGATAGATGTAGAAACTGTCGCACATCTGTCCTAGCCTATAATACATAGTCATAATGTTTTGATTAAAAAACATATTTGGATGAATAAAAGAAAGAATTTTATTAAGTTATTTATTCAACATTGTGCACATCACGACTATTAAACAAAACTGTACAACTAAAAAAAAACAGAAAGTTAAAAAAGACACCAAAAGACCCATTAACTTCTCAAAACGATTATTCGTTCTCTGAATTTTTACATTAAAAATCTCTTCATGGTTACCACTTAATGTTTATGATATGGTCTGTATCTTACTGGATGTACTGCCTTTTTGTCCTTATGTATAGCAAATTCCAAAGCACATTTAACTGCTTAAATATTTTTCTATATGTATTAGCAAGAAAATAAATCAAAACTCAAATAAACTGCTGTTTAAGCATGCAGTCTACTGAGTGGTGGTTTTTACTTTCATAGTAAATTATATGGAAAAGTATTGAGCCACAGCTCTTACTTTTTGAATTCATGTGTTTTCAATCCCATTGCCACAGATGTGTAAAGTTTGCCTCAAGAAGTATGTCAAGTAATGGGTCGGACGAAACAGCTCAGTGAATTAGACAGAGAAGATTTATGGATGTAGTGAAGGTGGATGTGCAGAAGGTTGGTGTGACAGAGGAGGATAGAGACAGAAATAGATGGACACAGATGATCACTCCCTAAATGGTGCAGCTGAAAGACGAAAGGTTCTGAAATAAACACACTATATGAAAGCATACTGTCACTGATTAATTCTCTTGTCTTCTCTTTTCCAACATCTTATGAGTCTCCATTTCTTCTTTTGGCTCTGCTTGTCTCAGTCTTGTTCCATCTGAGCTACAGTGTGGTTTGTCTGAATTCCTGTGCACAGAGAAAGGATATTTACTTTAGATTAGTCTTTACTTTAAACAATAGTTACTTGTATGCTGTGGCATTGGAGCCGCTCCTCATTCTCCAGGTTTGCCTTTGAAAAATACCTTTGGTCTGCCTTTGTGATAAATGCTACTACAACAAAGTATATAAAATGAGTCATTTTGCAAGAGCAGCTTGAGCTGACAGGAGCAATGGTTTATGACAAGAGGAAACAAAGTATTGTAAAGAGGAAGGCAGAAACCTCTTTCTTCCTGTATAAGAAAACAGGACATTTGGTGGTGTAATAAATTTGTCAGCCTCTTTTTTTTTTTCACTTTACTGCTTGTTGTTTTAGAAAAAATCTGTTTGGGTTGATAATACACAATCTGGTCATCCACAACGTTAAGACTAACAAAAGACATCTTAAAGTATATTGCATTCAAATGTGATCCTAAGAAGACATGAAAAACATCTTTAATTGGCCAGTTCTGAGTGGACTGTTTTACTATTGTGTACTACTGCAGCATCATGCTGAGATTTTCTTGATACAAAAAAACAGGTCTGAGCACTCTTATTCATCACTTCACTGTAAATCAATCACTGAGCTGCAAGAAAAGAAAACAAATTTTAAATTATTTTGCATACGACTTACTGATCTTTTTCCTTCTCTGTATCCAGCAAACAAAGATCACCAGAAGAATGCACAAAAGTGAAATAACAAAGAGACTAAGCAGACTGACACAAACTGCAGGATTTGGCGGGGTCGTGAAAAAATAATCTGAAACAATAAAACAGAAAATAATGAATCACATCCCAATAACACAATCAACAGTTGTATATGTGTATTTGATTTCTTTTTTATATGACCTATATTTTTGCCAATATTTTAAAGAATAAAGACAATAAAAGGGATTTGCTTCAAATATCACCAAAAGCAGGACCAAAAATTGTGTTGCCTTTCTAGTCACATGTTCTGAGTAAACATTGTGTTTGGACATGACCACACTGTATGGATGTGCATGTTCACTATGTGACCTGAGTTTCATCATGTTTTTACCTGGAACATGTATGTGTGTCTCTCTGCTCTGGTTGGTGTTCCTCTGTTGGACTCTGCAGGTGATGTTGTTGCTGTGTCTCTTCTCCACAGTCACTCTGCTGCTGACAGTATAGAGGTCATCAGGACCTCTGAGGGTCTCTGTAGGTCCAGCAGAGAGGAGGTTTCCCTCACCGTCCAACCACAGCAGCTCAGGCTCTGGATACCAGCCTGCAGACTCACACTGTAATGCAACTCCAGTCTTGGCTTTTTGAACACGCAATATTACAGGTAGGGATACAGCCCCTAAGATGAAGCACACAATATTCCTTTGGCAGAGTGCACCATGATTTCATTAAGAGGAACTCCAAATAAGAGATCGATTTGGCTGCACATTTACAGACTTTTTCATATGAATAGAAACTACTTTTCTGTTATATAATGCTAATGTCTGGCGATACTTTGTATTTGAGTTTAAGCTTAAACCACTTCTTTGATTGATAAATATCAGATATTTCTTACCAACAATGAGCTCCAGTAAAGTTTCACCCATATCTGGAAGGAAGCATCTATATCTTCCCCTATCAGAAAGTCTCACTTTAGACAGATTCAGTGAAATGTCTCCATGGTTTAATTTATGAAGGGATACCGTTGTTCTTCCTTTGTAGGAGGGATTCTTTTTGCTTTCCAGTTCACCACCATCACGCCACACATAAACAAATCTGGGATCCAGCTTGTATTTTGTCCACTCCACCGTCTTGTCTGAGGCACTTATTGAGGAGTTCAAATAGCATGGCAGTATGATGTCATCACCCACTAAAGCAACTATTGGGTGAGATGAACCAATTACCTGAATGGTACCTGAGACAGGAGAAAGAAAAATAATATATTTTTTTTTGGTTTAGAGACTGTAGAGTTAGAGTTGGGTGACAGAAAGTGTGCGATCATGAATAGTTATCTTTGAAGATTTAAAATTAAATATGAGAACAGTGGAATGTGATAACAGTGGCCTGGTAGCCACTGCTTTGCAAATGAAACGAATCTAAAAACTGCGACTGACATTCATATTTGCCTTTACAAACAAAATGCTTCAAGATAACTTTGTGGATTCATTTAGTTACCTTTAGTAAAGGAAGAAGGTAGTTGGGCAAACACCATCAATAACAGCACCAAATGGGTGTTTAAAGCAGAATTCATTCTACAGAAAACACATTCTGGATTCTGAAAAACAAATAAATTCCTTTTTTTAAATTTTAGAAATAGGCAAATATTTATTTCTGATAAGGATATTTAACCCTTTATGTAATTAGAATTTACACCATGTCACAGTATGGCTGAGGCAGACTGTATGTATAGTAAAAAAAAGGACTGAAGTGCAGACCAAAACAGAATGTGAAACGTAACGTGGATTAACAAAAAACGAGCCATTTATTAAGGCTGGCAAAAATAGATACAAACAAACGGCATGTGTGAAACTAAAGAATAACCTTAACTGGGTGAACTAAAATTAAAACATGAAAAAACCTTGAACATGAAGACCTTGCATGGATACCTGGAAACACGACGTGGACTAGCAAACAACCTGACAAGTAATGACTGGAAACACACGGACTAAATACATACAGGAGGATAATGAGAGAAGTGGGAACACATGGGGAAAAGAAACAGCTGACACACATGCACAGAACAACATCACAGGGGAACCGTAAAACTAAACACAACACAGGAACACAGGACCTCTTCAAAATAAAACAGGAAACATGATGAAACGCAGACATGACAACATGAACTTGACAACAAAAGACATGAAACACATAAAGGACAAAGGGGACTTAACACAGGGGTTGAAAACACAAGGGGGACGTTAAAAAACAAATGAACTTAGAAAACCCAGTGAACTTAAACATAAACCATAAACCTCCAAATAAACTTAAACTCAAAACGCCTGGTCAAAAGACCCAGGATCGTGACACACCATTGGGTTGTTAGAAACAAGAAAATAGTTCAGCCATGTTTATATACAACTATGCAGCTTAAAGCTTGAAAAACTATCTTTAAGTGTTTCATCCGTCTTAATCTATCTGAATATAGCATTTTACAACTATTAAGTAACTTTTACTGCATTCCATATACTGTGTGCTATATACATCCATGTGTGCTCACTTGCAATTGTTTGACAGATCAGACACAAATTTTGAGTTGGGCAAAAGTTGGTAAAATTTGGTTGCTACAAATGATAATGTTTAGTTAGAAATGAACAGTTACTTACCCGCTGCAGTCCTCCCAGAGTCCTTCTTTCAACTACATCACTTTTTGCAGTTGGTTTAGTTTAAGATAACCATGCATATTTGCATGTAACCATGACACAGTAAAATAATGTAGAA
>NW_024583382.1:13080-17193 GCF_018398535.1 Haplochromis burtoni
GCAGTCAAACAGGAAGAAGTGGTCTTCAGTTATGCTAAACACTTTATTGGTCTGAAATTCTGTCAGCAAGACAACATGGAGGTTCCACTTTTCTGTGTTCGACTGTGTAAGTACTGAGTTTGTTATACGTTCCAGTTTTCCTTTAGCTGAGGGAAAAGTCAGTGTCATGAAAACCTGAGTTATGTTTACAGAAGGAAACATCAGTGATATTGAAAACATTTAAATTACAATACAAAAATTAAAATAACTCAGCGGATTCGCCAAACTGTTCTTCCAAAGTATATAACTACTTATGTCTACTAAATTTTACAGGCGTGCTAAAGCTGATTTTATCTCAAATACCTTCAATTTTCCTAAAACTATTAAAATATCCACAAGAAAATGGTCAGCAATGTAGAGTAGTATGATTTTACCTGACTTTACAAACTTGACAAAAAGCATTTGATATAATTTTGTTTTCTTCTTATTCATTTTATTTGGACTTCAGGGGGTGCAGCTGCTTTTTCATGCATGTTATCTAGAAGCTGTAATTATTTCTGGTGCTGACAGCACTTTGATGAATCATCATGTTGGTATTAAACGTAAAGTTTCACCAGAAGAGTTTCAGTATTCCTTCGCATTAATTCTACAAGTATCAGAATCTCCAACTGTGAGCTAAACTCTAATTTTTCTAGAAAAAAAAAGGCATTTAGATGATTTTGGTGAAGACTCCTGTCTATTGCAGCATTGAGACTAAATGCAAAGCAATGTATGATAGCACATAAAGTCTGATATGAAGGGATGCAAATTTGTGTGGTGAGCACATTGTCAGAAATGCTAGTCAAGACCTTTGCAGAGTTTCCACACCTCACACTGTCTCTATATTCATATTACTATACTTGTTCAATCTTTTTTAATGTTAGCGTTTCAGCCTGAGAAACTATCTGCACTATAACCACGATACTGCCAGAGCTGTGTGAAAAGAGGCTCTGAAATTGCTTTAGTAACAACTATTCAATGACTACCAGGGTCATGACTTTTTAAATCCTGTAGAGCCTAAAATTTAAATATGTCTTAATATAGATCAAAGTACAAGTGTAAAGAAAGACAAGAATAAAGATTCAGTAAGGTAATACTAGTAGTTATCCATCCTACTCCACTTATCCAACTCAGGCTCATAGGGGTGCTGGAGCCTGTCCCAGCTGTCTTAGGACAAAAAACAAAGTACACCCTGGACAAGTCGCCAGTCTGTCGCAGAGCTAACAAAGAGAGACAGACAACCATTCGCATTCATGCCTATGTGCAATTTAGAATCACCAGTTAACCTAGCCCCACTAACTACATGTGTTTGTACTGTGGAATGAAGCCGGAGTACCTGGAGAGAATCCACACAAACACAGACAACAAGAAAACTCCACACAGAAAGGCCCTGGCCTGATGATGGAACTGAACTCAGGCAACAGTGCTAACCACTGCATCACTGTGCTGCAATACTAATTATCTATTCATTATTTTCATTTATTAATATTAGTTTAACAAATCCATCCATCCATGTGTATCCGGGTCAAGGACATCAGTCTAAGCGAGCAACACCTCCTTTTCCTAAACCATTTCCTCTAGTTCCAAAACCAGCTATGGAACATGATTGCTACAGTATGACTGAAACGTCTCATCTATCTACCTCATCTAGATGCACTGATATGATCAGCTTAATAAATATATTTATACTTTAAATTTTATATGAGTGGTTCTGAAAGTGTGGGCGGTGCCTGCAGGTGGGCAAAAGAATCTATTGTTACTTATTTAACATAAGCCATAGCATAAGATTTTTTTTTCCCTTTTTCTGATTCCTAGCAAAGAATATATTCAAAATGCCCTCCAAAGTGTAACAAAGCCACAACATCATCTTACTGAAGGGATCAAATTGAGTTTTCCTTATCACTTATTTTTAATGCATTTTTTTTTTTCGTTTTTTCTTCAGTGATAAATATGTGGCTGCTGCTGGTGACACAAGTATGGGATGTTTGTGATGCTCAAAGAGTTTGTAAGTGAAAATAAATGTAATTATTTTGCATGAATAACATTAGCCGGGATTGTGGGTTTTGGTTTGACAATTTTCACTTGGTGCATATTTAATGGTCCTGTCTCCCTCGTTGTTGTTCAATGCAGCTTTTCCTCATGTTGTTCCAAACACTTCTCAGCACTATGAATACAGCACATTGTCTTTTAACTGTAAGGAGTTTGACGTGTCTCCTGGATGGAGACTAATGAGGAAGGTGCCAACCGAAAGTACAGCATGTGGGACTAGTTGGGGAGTTTTCAGTGGGTACATTTGCATCTTCAAACATGTTTTTATGGGAGACAGTGGGCAGTACTGGTGTGAGAGCAGAGATGGAAAGAAAAGCAACGCTGTCAACATCACCATTACACGTAAGTTTACTATACCCGTGTTCACTAACATGCATATTTAAAGGATAGAATAGAATAGTCCTTTGTCATTGTAAATGTACAACGAAATTCTGAGTGCTCCACACCAACTATGTTGGAATAAAATATTAATAAAATATATTACTGAATAAATTACTGAATTGGATTGCAAAAAGTATATTCTTATTAGTACACCACTAAACAGAAGGCTTGTTGAGAAATCTGCTAAATGTTCTGATTATTATGTGATATCTGTTAAATGCTCGTAAGTGACATAATTAAATGCTGGTAATAGTATTTTTCCTCTGCCCACAAAAGTGCTCAAAACCTATAAATTACATGACAAAGGATTATGTCTTTCAAACACACGATTTCCCAGGGTGCTGTAGTAATTATACCATATGTTATAATTATACTAGCTGGTCCTGTGATCCTGGAAAGTCCTTTACTTCCTGTGATGGAGGGAAACACTGTGAGTCTGCGCTGTAAAAACAAGACAGCTTCTACCAATGCGTCTACTTCCATATCCTTCTATAAAAATGGCCTCTTTATCAAAAACATCTCCACCAGCACTTTGATCATCCACAATATTAACAAGTCTCATGAAGGACTCTACAAGTGCAAAATCTCAGGAGTTGGAGAATCGCCTGAGAGCTGGCTGGCAGTCAGAAGCAGAGACGACACCGGTGAGAGCACTTTTTTTTGGATGTATTTTTTAGAGGCATTTTAGATGTGAGACTTAAACTGTATATAAAATAAGTACTTACTGCCCTCATTGAATGTCAATATCAAGATAGATAAACAGTTCTTCAAAATGAGATTTTGTCTCTCTAAAACTGCAAAACATGAGAAATGGCATAAATTGTGGTCTTTTATATTACACAACATAGTTTAAAACCTTATCTCAAAGTCAGGTTAACATAACTTTCAGAAAATAGTAGAAAAAGTTGGCTTTTTTTCCAGTCACTAAATGCTAACACATTATGGAAATTCCTATTCCTGTCATCAGCATTTGCAGCCTGACAACATGACAGTCCAAAAAACGACTTTACGTCCCTTATTTAACATAAACTCATAGTATGCTAGAGGCATACATTCCCCATGCTTTATGAGAAAACAACTTTAGAACTTTTAATCTGCCCACTGCTGCCATTCTAATTCTTATTGTTTTAACTGCACACACTTGGGTTAACAAGCCCAGCTCCTTCCCCGAGTGGGGTGGTGGAGCTACTACACACCAGCAGTGACAGCACAACATAGCTTCTGGGTCTGGAAAGAGATGCAGAAGAGCCTTTGAAGAGCCAATAGTCATGTCCTATTGGCTACACAAATGTTAAGGCCATCTTTGGAAAAACAACAACAACAACAACAAAAACAAACAAACACAAAATTGGACATTTTGGAAATATTAAGTACGAGTGTTGTTGTTTTTACAGATTATCACATGGTGACGCTCCTTTGTTATGATCAGCTTCCTGTTCTCCTCTACCTCCTCATAAGGACTGTTGGCACAGTTTTATGGGTCGCTCTGCTGCTGTTAGTATTAAGAAAATGTCAGCCTTGGAACAACTGAGGAAGAAAATGTCCACAAGTGCAAATTGCAAAGGGAATAACAACTGTTGCATCAATGTATAGAATTTTCAAAAAGTAGAGGGAAGGAAAACATTTTTTGTTGTCACCAAGGTTCTGTAGCAAGACAATTTTTTT
>NW_024583382.1:19039-21428 GCF_018398535.1 Haplochromis burtoni
ATGAACAACTTCTTGTGAAACCTTACCCAAATAAAAATACACGTATTGTCTCACAGGAAAAGGCCCTATTGACACTTTTCTTCTATGCCAGAGGTCACTAACAGGCAGACTGCGGTCTGAATCTGGACCCACAAGCTGTCCCATACGGACCTGTAACCAAAACAGAAGGTTATGATTTAACACCTAATGGGGTGCTTCTGTTTTAACTGGTGCTGCTTTTCTGGTTTTTATGGTAGTGATTCAGTGGCTGAAGAAATTCAAAGACCATTTGAATGTGAATTAAGCCATCCAAAGTGATACCAACCAGCCATTCAACTTTGTGTATTCCAGGCTGTAAACACTGACTCTACAGTGCCGACAGCTGACAGTTAGTGACTTACACATTAAAAGACAGTAGAAAGAAGAAGAAAGATAGTGATGTGGAAAAAGAAAGTGAGAAATATAGACATCTGTGCAAGAGAAAGCTGAAAAAAGAGACAGATGACAAAGAGAAAGGAAGGAAAAAATGATGCTGTGCAAAAAAGAAAAGTGGAGAGTGAAAATAGAGCAATAAGTTTATGCTGGGCCTCTCCAGATGCAATTTGTTGATCTCTAAAACAATGTGGACCCAAAAGAGCAGTTAGTAAAAACAGACCCTTCCTCTGTTCCACTGAGACAAGTTTCTCAGATATTAGGAAAGCAGCCCTGTACATCTTGACCATGTTTGGCTCCACACCCAAAAGCCAAGGAGTTTTCTCCAAATTGTCGAAACAAAATACCATTTCCAGCTTAGCAGTGAGTACCTTTATACGTGTATGAGCATTGCCCTGACTCCATTGGTTTATAATCCTGGCAGGGCAACTAGAGCTGAATACACTCACTGTGACAAAAAGTTGGGGAGTTGATTAAATATGGAGAGAAATTTGTGTCGACAGTGTTGCAAATATGTACAATACGTTCCACAAGCATAAACTAAGATTTACACATGCGTACAATGATTTGTGTGTAGCTTTTGAGGACTCACAAGCATGTGATCCAGTACACACACAGATACGAAGCAATCTGACCATGCAAAACTGTTTTACAAATGTGTACATTAAAACCTGAATAAATAGTAATCATTCACGCAAAAGTTCAGCTTCACAAATCCAATAGTTTTCTCTTTCAAAAACCTTTGTGTGCACCAAAAGCCTGATACTTACAGATCACGTTGCATGCCTAAGTAGGATTTTCAGGCAAATTTAACACAGACCCACAAATGTAAACTCACATCCCAGTGTAAAACTGGGACATCTTGGCTTCCACTGTATACCTGCACTTTTTGTTGTGTTTGTTTTTTGTTTGCACAGAAAGGTTTTTGAAAGAGAAAATGATCAGATTCATGATTCTGAACTGCATATCCATTTGAAACATATGCCTTTGCTCTGTCACTTTCTGCTTTCTTATCCACTGACTGTCCATTCTTCTTGACCTCACGGGAGGGGAAATTAGGGCCTCACTCCTCACTCTACTTCAGACCTTTGAAGCAAGCACAAGAGATGCTTAGCAGCCACATCTTTCCTTTTATTTTATTTTTTTTCCAGGTGTGGTTTTCACTTGAGGAAGGCCATAATTTCGCTGAACCATTGCGGCAGAGCACACAACTTGTTTATTAATAAATACAAATAATGAAAAAGTGTCAGTTTTTTGTTATTATTTAATTTTTCAAAGATTTTACTTAGGACACAAAGCCAACAGTGAAATCAGTAATACATACAATATTCAAAATACATAGATGAATATGGAAAAAATAAAAATAAAAAAAAGTTACATAGGATAACAGAGCCAACAGGACACAAAAGAATGGCAAAAAAACCAAAACACAAATAAAACAGTACAAAAACTCACAGGAAAGAAGGCTTCCCAAAACTTTTTCAGGGGTCAGACAGGGCAATCCTATGAGGTTGATGGGCACTGCCCTGCCTTCAGTTTTCCCTTTCTAATCCTAACGCCCCTAAGGCAACGATTACCTATGCTTCAGTTACGAGAGGATGAGGAGGCGATGGTGAGAGAGAGCATTTCCAAACATAGGAGTGGAACTGCAGCAGAGTCCCGCCGATCGCGGGCCATTATTCTGCCTGACTCGGAGGACAGACTGGGCTAGATCAGGGATTGGAAAGAGGAGCTGCCAGAGACAATCGGTATGTCACTTGGTGTTCGCTTGCTCTGCGATAGAGTATCACTTCCTGTTCCTGCTCAAACACAGTGGTGTTTCTGAGTAGCTTATCTGCTTAGCAATTTAATTAAAAACTTTTAAATAAATTATTTTTTTCAATAGTATAATCTTCACGTGCTTCATCCAAAGCACACTTTCTGTGTACTCACTACCTAATTTATAGCCAAAGTATTCACTCACTGTCTCTGTACTGTT
>NW_024583382.1:35826-42107 GCF_018398535.1 Haplochromis burtoni
CTGTGAGGAACCTTGGAGTCATTTTTGACCAGGACATGTCAACGCACATATTAAAGAAATATGTAAGACTGCTCTTCTGTGGAACCAGCTTCCAGTTTGGATTCGGGAGACAGACACTATCTCTACTTTCAAGATGAAATGGTGTTATCCTAATAACAGGTATTTTTATAAGAATATTAAGAATAAAATTTTATAAAAATACATTGGTGATGGATTTGAAAAGGGCATTAAAGGAAGCACGGGAAAAATTTCCTGAAGCTGAGATCTTCATCCCAGTTATGAACTTTTCTAAGACCCTTCTTAAAAAAAGAACAAGACACATTGTTTCATTTGAACAAATTTATTTCAGGTTTGAAAGAACATATTCCTGCACTACCTGCTGTGATGTTCAGCACAGAGAAGGAGGACATCCACTGGACTGGTAAAGCTGCATTGTGTATTTCAGAACATTGGAATGAGCATGTAAATGGGGCATCGCCATAAGCCCGGATAAGTGGGAGGGGAGTAGTGGTGTGATTAACCTTTCTAAAAAGTTTCAGCCTTCCACCGCTCAGGGCTCTATTAAATAGAAATGTGAATTTCATCCCTACAAAAGGCTATAATAAAAACTTACGATTGCAATGTAAATATGATACGCAACAGTATCATAGGAGAGGCAAATTTAATATGTATTACAGGGACAAGAATGACTCGGAAGCCCAACCTTTTACTCCCAAGTCTGACTGGTCTCCTCCTCTCTCCTACTGGTCAGCGTCCACCTCTGATATTCACCTTGGTGAGAGCTGACTGAGTATTTTCAAAACTACTTTCATATAGATCACATCAAACTCAATATTACTACAGAAGTAACAGAAGCTCTAAAAGAATTAAGAGAAAATAATTAAATTATTATAAAACCAGCAGACAAAAGAAGCACTGTAGTCTTTCTGGACAGAACAATACTTACAGGAAGGCTACAAACAATTAAATGACATAACATACTACTCCGAATTAAAGAAACCAATTTACATGGACACACTACCAATTTCTTCTGATGTAATAACTTACATCAGAAGACATTTATTAAAATAAAACACATGAACTATTTGTTAGGCTCCTCTGAGCCAAGGGGAAGGCTTTTCTATATGCTACCCAAGATCCATAAAGATCCTGCAAGGTCCTATTGTATCAGACTGTGAGAGTGAAACCTATTACACAGCAGAATAATTAGATCACTTTTTGAATCCCTTATCCACAAGATATGCAAGTTACAAAGGACACATATGACTTTGTGGAAAAGGTGAAACAGAGGTAGCCGTTGTATCCTTTTATTCTCAATTGATATTGACAGCCTCATATTACATATTATATATTATAATATAGATTAAAGAGGGAATTAATTCCATTAGAAGGATTCTCCAAAAATACCCTGAGTAGAGAAGGCCAGACAAGGAATTATTGCAATTCCTAGAAATAAACCTCATGAGAAATGATTTTTAATTCAATGGTGACTTCTATTTGCAAATAAAAGGTACTGCTATGGGGAAAAAGTTTGCTCCTGCATATGATAATATATTCATGGCTGAATGGGAGACTTCTGCCCTAGAAAAGTGTGTGAAAAAACAAAACAAAAAAATAGTATTACTATCGATTTCTGGATAACATCTGGAGAATATGGGAGCACTCTGAACAAGATATTAGTGTTTTTAAGGACTCTGGATGGCCACAATGCCTCAATTAAGCTTAAGTCCACAATTAATAAGACCTCAATTGACTCTTCGGACACAACTACATTTAAAGACCCACATTTTCTTTACAGCCACAGATTGGATGTTACTGTGTTTTTCAAACCCACAGACATACATGCTCTATTCTTTAAAATGAGCTTTCACCCAAAACACACGTTTTGCTGGACTAATCAAATCTCAATTGTTAAGATTTCACAGGATCTGCACCCAGCAAATGGATATCAAATCAGCCACGAAAATTCTATTTTCAGCACTCTCCACTAGAGCGTACTGTCGGTCTTTAAGAAAATGTTTTAGCGCCTTTTTACAGATCAGCCCTATTGATGTCTCTCCTCTTCTTTCAGTGTTTGTTACATATGCGCCATCCACTTGCAAATTGGTCAGAGTGATTAAGAGCCACTTTCAGAAACTTGTTCAGGAAATCCAAATGTTGGGCTTATGGTTTATGCATCAGTCTTGCAGCTGGAAGAATGACGGTTGTTAATAAAATTAAAGAAATTAATTGAAATAACTGTGAAAGTCCAAATTTGCCTTGCCTATTGGAATTTTTGATGCCATGTATTGAGAATAATTCCACCTGAATTGAGGAAAAAAAACACCAAAAAATAAACAAAAAACAAAAACAAAGAATTTTCAACCTGGGTTTCTCTCTTTTTTACGAACAAGATGTCTTATAATAGCAAAATAAAAATAACTGCTGTAAAGAGGTTTTATTGGTTGCAATGAGGCAACTCCTAAATCCATCCATCCATCTTCATCCGCTTTATCCGGGGCCGGGTCGCGGGGGCAGCAGCCCAAGCAGGGAAGCCCAGACCTCCCTCTCCCCAGCCACCTCCTCCAGTTTATCTGGGGGAACACCAAGGCGTTCCCAGGCCAGCCGAGAGATATAATCTCTCCAGCGTGTCCTGGGTCTGCCCCGGGGCCTCCTCCCGGTGGGACATGCCCGGAACACCAACCCCAGGAGGCATCCTTGTCAGATGCCCGAACCACCTCAGCTGGCTCCTTTCAATGTGGAGGAGCAGCGGCTCTACTCTGAGCCCCTCCCGGATGGCCGAACTTCTCACCCTATCTCTAACGGAGAGGCCAGCCACCCTTCGGAGGAAGCTCATCTCCGCCACTTGTATCCGCGATCTCGTTCTTTTGGTCACTACCCACAGCTCGTGGCCATAGGTGAGGGTAGGGACGTAGATCGACTGGTAAATTGAGAGCTTCGCTTTTACACTCAGCTCCCTCTTCACCACGACGGACCGGTGCAGCGTCTGCATTACTGCAGCTGCAGCCCCAATCCGTCTGTCGATCTCCCGCTCCCTTCTCCCATCACTCGCAAACAAGACCCCGAGGTACTTGTACTCCTCCACTTGGGGCAGGAACTCATCCCCGACCCGGAGTGGGCACTCCACCCTTTTCCCGCTGAGAACCATGGCCTCAGATTTGGAGGTGCTGATCCTCATTCCCGCTGCTTCACACTCGGCTGCGAACCGTTCCAGTGCAAGCTGGAGGCCCTCACACGATGAAGCCAACAGAACCACATCATCCGCGAAAAGCAGAGATGAGATTCTGAGGCCACCAAAATGAAAGCCCTCCGCCACGTGGCTGCGCCTAGAAATCCTGTCCATAAAAATTATGAACAGAATCGAGGGCAGCCCTGGCAGAGCCCATCACCCACCAGGAACGAGTCCGACTTATTGCCGGCAACGCGATTCCTCCTAAATCCTTAGGCTAAAAAACATGAGTGAGGTATGTGCCAATGAATGTAGACAGTAAAAACTACATTAAAAAAAAACTCCAAGCCACTTCTTACAGAATTTGTCACAGGTTTGCTGTGTGGCAGGCAGGATGTGGACCAAAATACAGGACTCGAACGCAAAAGGTTAACCCAGTGGTTCCCAAACTTTTTTTGCTGGGCCCCCTTTGTTTTACAAGAAAAATGTTCGCGCCCCCCCTTCCCCGCATGCACACGCACAAACACATCCTCCAACCACACACACCCTTATTTTGCTCCATTTCGGTTTGTTTCACACCTCAAACATTTAGTAAACAATTAAGCAAATACAAGTAATCTGCAATAAATTACAGGTAGTAATAAAATAAACTACTAACTCTTTTATGCTACATCCACACCTACATGAGTATTTTTGACAACGCAGCTGTTTCGTCCACACGTAAACGGCGTTTCGAATCACCGAAAACAGAGATTTTTTTTTAAAACTCCTTTTTTGCGTTTACGTGTGGACGAAGAATACAGAGTTTGTCACGCAACGTCAAAGGTATGTGCCTTTTTCACGTCACGCTGTGCGCCACGTTATTGTTTACATGAAATGAATTGCAGAATATCAGATAGAGACAAAATACTGTTAATCTGACTATCTGCAGGTTTTACATGCTTACATACACACACAGTTACTGTCCCTCTATTTACAAAGGCAGAGGCGTCACGGTGTGATTATTTTACGTGTAGTTGTTTTTTTCCTGTGTAATAATATTCAACATTGCTATCAATACACTTTCAAAAAATGCCTCTGTGTGCAAAATGGGTTGAAAAACATAAACAACTGTGAGATACTGTTAGTCCGTGATTTAGACAGGGGGAACAAATCGTGGCAGGATCAGCCTGATATTATTTGTATCCCGCTGTAACTTTACTGTATAAAGAGCTAACATCTCCAAAATGACAGAAGTAGTTAATCATTATGAGAAGTGTTTGTGAACTAAAAATCAAGAATGTGGGGTACTGTTTGTCCGTGATTTGAAGAGCCCAGCGAAAACCAATTCTGCAGGGGAGACCTACCTTGGCACTTGTGCAGGTGAAACCAAAGGGAAGATATGCTTCACCATATTTTCTAGTCTTTTTCTAAGAACGAAGTTGGTTTGGAAACATATTCAGCTATGCTTCATCTCCTGCTTTGCGTTTCTGTGGCCACCCTGTGCTAGCAGTGTCCAAGCATTTTGTTTTTTTCTCCCCCTTTTCATAACGCGCCCCCCTGCAATGGCTCTGCGCCCCCCCTATAGGGGACACACAAGGTCTGGGCTAACCTAAAGCAGCAGTTTTATTTCCTGGAAAACATCCTTCATAATATAAAATAAAGAAAAGAAACCAAAACCTGGAGCATAAAACTAAAGACAACACTGGGAAACTGGAAATGTGTAAAGCCCTGGAAAAGTGTAAAGGAAACACACAGCCCTTGGAGTGGCGATGGTACAACATGACAAAGAGCAAACACAGGGCTTAAACACACAAGGGAGTAAAGAAGGAATGGGAAACAAGAGGGAAATACAGCTGGGACTAATTAGACATAATGAGACAAGGGGAGGCAAAGCTAGATACACTGAGGCTACGTCCACACATACACGGGTATTTTTGAAAACAGATTTTTCTAAACGTTTGGGCCTTTCATCCACACATAAATGGTGTTTTGGGTCACTGAAAACTGAGATTTTTAAAAACCCCTGCCAGGGTGGAGATTTTCAAAAACTCAGTTTTTACCTTTAGGTATGGACGAGGGAAACTGAGATTTACCCATGCAGCATCAAAGGTTTGTGTGCCTTTTTGATGTCACACCCCATATGGAAAAGAAATAGGAAAAACTTAAAAGACTTCATATAGTGAATCATATAAGGCTTATATGATTTACTCATGAAAGTGGCCACTTTCATGTATTGTTTAAGTATCCAAAACATACAAGTTTCATTTATATAATTTTTCAAGGGATCTTATATCTGTTTTCATTTTTGTATGCTTTTCATGCAAGCTTCACACAAGACAGATACAAACTTTATAAGATTTACATATATCTTTTCCATATGGGACTGTGCACCACGTTATTGTTTACATCAGATAAATTTCTAATTCTGTTGCCCTTAATCTTACAGTTAATCTGGAGTTTTTACACAGTTACATACACACACGCAGTTACTGTCCCTCCATTTAGAAAGACAGAGGCGACAGAGTGAACTTCGGACGTGACTTCTACATTCATCACAGACGCCGTCACAACCGAAATCCCGACATCTGTTTTGAATAAATTTAGTTGTGTGTGTGTGTTTTTCTTTTTTTAAATTTATGTATGCTGTATGTTGCTCATTCCTAAATTGAGAGTCTACATCAACTAAAGTACTGTCTTTAGTTATTAACATTTGAAATTGAAGGCACTTGAAAAGTAAAACAAAATTAGCTGCCTCCAGAAAAACAAAAACTTTTCAGAAGTACTGAAAGGTTTTGTGAGGGTACAAAAGCCTCTTTACTCTTTCACTCCCAGGCTCCCAGACTTGTACCAGTGTTTTTTTTTTTTTTTTTTTTTTTACACCAGCTGTAGACATGAGAGGGAAGCCTGGTTAAATCCAATCAACAGAGAATTACAATAACCCAGACGAGAGGTGATAAATCAGGGGTCTTGAACTCCAGTCCTCGAGGGCCAGTGTCCTGAAACTTTTCCATGTGTCCTTGTTGCAGCACACCTGAATACAATTAGTAGGTCATTAGGCAAGACTCTATAGAACTTGGCTGCATGCTAAGGTGGCTACCCCTAACCTTACTCAAGTAAATTTAAGTGTTTG
>NW_024583382.1:42404-55601 GCF_018398535.1 Haplochromis burtoni
TTTTTTTTTTTTTTTTTTTAAAAAAAAGTACGGCCAAATAAGAAAAGTCAAAGGCTGGAGGCACTGAATTTAAAAAGCATGATCTCAGTCTTTTTTCATTAACATTTTGAAAATATAGTGCCATCCATGCCCTGATCTCATTGAGACAATCAAGGAGAGGCTGAACACAACCACTATGCTTTAAAGCAGGGGTGTCAAACTCCAGTCCTGGAGGGCTGAAACTTTTCCATGTGTCCCTGCTGCAGCACACCTGAATAAAATTAGAAGGTCATTATTAAGACTATAGAATTTGACTGCATGCTGAAGTGGCAACCTCTAACCTTACTCGAGTAAATTCAAGAAAAAATGTACTAAAAGTACTTTCATTGCACCATGTTCATTCACTCATTTTTGTAAAATCTTTTTCTTGACAAGATTTAATTTTATTTTGAGCTATGATTTTTCACTATGTCCTTTTAACTTAGTGCAGTCATTTAAAGCAATTTGATGTCTTCTGATTTCTAACAGTTGTTCACCCATTTCAACTTGCATTGTGGACACTAGTGCAGTTTTAATGGCTTCACAACACAACCTCAACGCTTGATACTGAATTTTATCCAAGTTACTTAACAATGTTTTAGCCGCTGAACCATAATCCAGAACTGATCTAATGAGACCTATATATAAAGCTTTTAATGCTGCCCGATCTGCACCCCACTTGCTGCCTTTTAAACATCTTAAAATATTCAAAACCTTCTTACATTTCTCAGTTATTTCGCCAATATGCGTTTTCCATGTAAGCCTTTTATCAAACCACGTACCTAATATTTAAAGCAATCAACCTTTTCTATTTCATTCCCATACAATTTTAATTTTATTTTCCTTTTCTAAAACCACTCTGATAAATATTTGATCTTGCCATTAGTTTCTAAGGAGTAAATTAATCTTTCATTCACCATTTTTTCATTACTTTCTGTAAATGAGATGTTAAAGTTATCAATCTATAACTTTCAGCTAAGCTTGAATACTTTCCTGGTTTACAGATGGGAATAACAGCTTCTTTCCACTGATTAGGTAGCAATATTTTCTTAAATCATTTACTATTATACTCTTACTAAAGTTACTTAAGTTTTTAATCATGCAATAACCAATTTGATCTCTCCCTGGAGAGTGGTATTACTTTCTTTCATGCATTATTTACCTCTGCTATTAAAAAGATTATATTTATCAGTCCTTCGTGTTCACTCATATCTTGTAGGGCTTCCAGATTTTTTGGGTTTTTTTTGTGCTTTTCCCCTGATTTCTGCATTATTTAAATTTTCTATGCTGTGAATTTTTGCAAATGTTCTTGCCAATAGTTCAGCTTTACTTTTATTATCAACTATTATTCTTTCATTATTGGATAACCATATACTTTCCTATTAACAGACATTTTTGATAGTTGTCCAGACTCTCTCCAAAGGTGTCGATCTCTCCAAAGTGTTACAGTATTTCGTCTAATATTCCCTCTAGCTGATTTAAATATTCCTCTAACAACTTCTTCCGGTTTCCTTTTATAACACATTAGAATTTTACTGGTGAACCAGTGTCTGTGTTTTTGGGTTAAGCTATACTCCTTAAATTATGGTTTTCTGTTAATTCCTGGTTTTTATTTATTTGTTCTGTGCTTCATGTTCCCTCTGTTCCAGAGTCTGTCACGTTTCCATGTCTCTGTCTCCTTGTGAATGTAATGATCACTACCGACTGTACTCTTCTAACTCTTGTTAGGAAATCAGTTTCACCCCGGTTTGTTTTATTCCTCGAAGCTTCCAGAGACGGCACCGGACTCAGTAGTCATTATTCATCTTTATTCATCTTCATTTAAGCATGCATTCTTCTAGAAGGGAAGACTTGCCAGGCCGGTGTCCCTCTGCAAAATCTTCACTCCTTTGTCTGTGAAACACAGTTTTGTAGGAGCGACCCTATCATAAAACCCCCATGGTGTGCTGCAAACTCTGTGTCTGTGTCTATGTGCACGAGCATGTGAGTGCCTGTGTGTGCGCGTACCCATATGTCTATGTGAGTGCACGAGTGAGTGTGCGTAACAGTTAAAGCACTATGTGTGTGCCTTCCTGAGGGTCATAAAAGTCCATCTCCCTTCCAAACCAAAGTTATTTAGTTACAAACTTTGAGACTCCCACCCAGGCATGCCCTGAGGAATTTCCACTCAACATTAACCTCTCTTTGTCTCATTTTCACAGTTCAAACTGGGGGAGGGTCTCCTAGAAATCTACTCCTAAGTTTATGACACACTCAGGCCTTTATTACATCGAGGGCAGTGTCTCTACAATAATTCTACATTCTAACACATTTCTAAACTCTAAAATAGGTATGCATATCTTCACTCTTTCCATGTGCTTCTACTTGCCAAACATTGTGAAACCACTGTAATTTCAAGACATGACTCCGTACTTCTTACCAAATCCACCCTTGTACCAGATCCATCGTTTAAAATGACTAAATCCTTCTCCTCAATATTCTCAACACTTGAACATAATGACACCAATGGGAAAGTTGTAGTGTGCATTCAAGTCACCACACCAAACTATTTTCCCTCTCCAATCCCTAAGAATTCCCCTTTTCCTCTTCATCAAATTTTTACATGGATTATAAAAATTTATTATTTTGCTGCTTCCTTCCTTAGACCATACCTACACAATCATTACTTCTAATTCTACTGCAATGGTTAGTTGGGGGCCACTTGCTTAACACATGTTTCTTGTATACATATAGCATGTGGTTTTGAATTTAATGCACAAATAAATCCCTTAAGCTCTTGTCAGTTTGCAGTTAAGCTCCTGGTGTTCCATTGAAGAATTAACATGTGTTGTTTTTAAAGTGCTATACAAATAAATTATGGTATAGTATAATGCTTTAGCCAGAGCGCGGTAGAAGACAGGCTGTCTTCGGTCTCCTCAGTGGGTAGAGGTGTTGCCGGGCCATCTTATCAGACAGGAGCTAAATGGACATCCATTCCAGATGGAATTGTCTGCTTTTGTACGACTACTTTAGTTCTATTTCAGTTCTTTGGTCTTTGTAACATAAAGGTCACGGTTTTTCTTGGAACGTGATGTCACCAGATGTTGGATCTTCTCTCTGTAGGTGGTCTCAAAGTATCCTCGTGCCACTAAGGCAAATATAATAATGTGTCGTGAGTAAAAATTGGGACTCAACCTTCACTGAATGTCCACATCCATGACTAAACTTGACAAAACCACATATGTTGTTCAACTGAATTGGCTTACATGATATTTTTTTTGGAGTGCACTGGCATACAGGAATCTGGGTGGGGGGGGAAACATCAATGTACTTTAGTTACCTTTAAGGTCCCCATTATGGGTTAAGCTCTAATAAAGATCCTATCATCCAATCAAACATTATAAAGGTCCCGAAGAGTCGCAAAGATGTTCAATAGCCAGTAATTTAAATATAATGGTCCACTGCTAATCTCCCGCCTGGCTCCTTGAGTTGCTTGATCTCTGTCATTGGCCTCCGGAATATCCCCCTTAACAACTTGGCCTCCTCAACTGGCCATTAGGTTGACATCTCAGAAGAGCACTCTCTCTGCTGCTGGTCACCAAGTCCTCTGGTGACTGTTTTTACTTTTTGGTTCTAATTTTCCAAAATACTGTTAAAACTCTGAGGAAAACATATCAGGTGGTATTTTGCAAGGAAGTAATTTAACAATTTTTTATAGAGGCAGAAATTTCTAAAGATTTCTACAAGGTGCTAATTCTCATTCCCACAGCTTCACACTAGGATGTGAACCGGTCCGGTGTGAGCTAGAGACGATCATCTGATGTAGCCACCAGAACCACATCATCTTCAAAAAGCAGAGATGAGATTCTGCGGCCACCAAAGTGGCGATGGCTCGAGGCCCGAGTCCAACACCCACTGGAAACAAGCCCAACTTAGTGCCGGCAATGCAGACCAAGCTCTTGCAAAAGTTGTACTGGGATCGAATGTTCTGTAACAACAAGCAATTCACCCCATACTCCTAAAGCACCCCCCACAGGAGACTCTGGGGGAAACTGTTCAATGCCTTCTCCAAATTCACAAAACACACGTAGAGTGATTGGGCAAACTCTCACAACCCTCAAAGAGCTGGAAAAAGATAAAGAGTCGGTACAGTGTTACACGACCAGGAAAAAACCTATTGTTCCTCCTATGTCCGAGGTTCGACTAACAGATGAACTTTCCAGCATCCTGGCATAGACGTTCCCAAGGAGGCTAAGGGAATATGATCCCTCTGGAGCTAGAGCACACATTTCAGGCCCCTTCTTAAAGATGGGAAAAGTGGGGCATGTTTGGGAGTAATCTCCTTGTGACACATTGAGAAAGGTTAGATGCACACATTACATCTGCCTCCAGGAAACAGTACAGCTTTTTTTTTTTTTTATATATACATTTGATTGTTTGGGGTATAGCTAGCTTCCACACTCCTTATTCCTGAAACTCCATCCCTGGGAGGAAGAGTAGGTAAATGGGCAAATTCCAAGTTTGACCTTAAGAAAAATAATATACTTTGTGTTTTGTTGGTGAGAGTTGTTCCAAACAATTTACAAACTTTTTTTATACTGTGACAGAAGGACCCACACACATACCTTAAGCATATGCCCTCTCCATGCTTTAAGGAAGTTGTGGTGATAAATCTGTGTGACTTCTCCCCTGTCTGATCATACATGCAATACTTCCCGATTTTTCTGGGACAATCCTGAATTTCAGTGCCCCTCCTGAAAATCTCCCGGAGCCACCATTCTCCCACATTTCTCCCAATTTTTCCACCTGGACAAAAAAAATTGAAAAACCATATCCCAGAATTCATAGCCTGGCCCAGCCAATTCCAGTTTCCAACAATGGTGGCAGCTACTTAATTTTAATATTACTCTTTCTGGGTCACAAAATAAACTTTTAACATATTTTCAGGCGAGTATGTAGCTGTGTAAACTTCAAATATATGAGCCGGCGAGAACAGCAAACTCCCAGCACATCGTTTTCAAACCCCCGCAGTCTTTTGCTACTCAGGTTAAACATGATATACAAGTCACTTAGATAACTTAAAACACTGAAAAAAACCCAAACAATAACATTTCTATTTGTTCTTGAGTAAATCAGTTCCTCCTTGGTCTTCACACAGCTGAATAAACGTCAAACAACGAACTTTTTAAACAGAAGTGTGAGATGGTTGAGAATTTACGCCAGCATCCTGTTATATTTTAGATAGCAAGGAGCAGACGGCTGAGTTTCACTCCACCGAGAGCACTTAGACCTCGAAGGCCGGGTCCTCAGGAGGATGCAGCCTCTGAATTTGGACACCCCCACTGTTTCCGGCTGTACAATAATGGTGACATTTAACTTATCCGATAAACACTGTAAACGTTTTTTGTGTGTATTCCCCCCCCAACAGCCCTTTTGAATGTCTCCCTAATTCTGAGGTCTCAAGGTTGGCAAGCATGCTGACCGTACCACTTCATAGTCAACGTCATCCACTCACCGTGTAACCAAAAGGGGTCCTTGCCACTTGGCAAGTAGCTTTGAGCTTGAAAAAGGGAGTAATACAAGCATTTACAAAATCTTGTGGAGTCCTGGAGAACCTCCCACATTGCATTCATGCTCCTGAATAATCTTGCAAATGATTGACTAGTCTCATTCAGCTGCTCCACCAACCTTTCAGTATGTGGGTGACAGACGCATGGTCTGAACAGATTTAATTTATACGGTTCTTTTAGTGTGTGAGACTTACCTGTGTGTTTATGTATATAAAGAGACCACTTGGTAAAGATCACTACCCCATTATCCAAATTTAGCGACCCACAGAGGCTTCCATACAACAGTACTTGACAACTAGTAATTTAAATAATCCTTCCACAAGTCCTGCAACATAATAAACTTTATCCCTTTATGTATGAGAATAATGTATCAATATCAAACTGTTAGATAATAACATTTAACCCATAAGGAGTCCGGGTGTTTAATTTCCAGATCCATAGGTCCTCATGTCTCCTCCTCTGTCCCTGCTGCGCAGGATTGCAGTCCCATGATGAAAAGCGAACTCTGTGGGTGTATTTGAAAATGTTGAACAAGGGGGGTTTTCAATCTGCCTTCCCCAGTGTTTTACAAATGTTGTCTGAACCTGTCTGCGAAAGTTTGGCCCGTTTCCCCCACATACATGAGGGAACACTTTTCATAGATAGTGCAGTATACTTGATTCCTACTGGTGGATGTAAGCCTCTCCAAATTTGGAGCTCCAGCTCCCCTGTTTGGGTTAAACAGGTACTGCTCTTTTTTTGTTTTTGTTTTTTTAAAAAAAAAAAAAAAAAAAATGCTCATTTATACTTCTTTCTCTCGTCCCACTGGTCCCAGAGCTTGGCTTTTACCAACATATCCTTTACATTTGTTCTTTCTGTTCGCCGCTATAACTCTACAATTTCAGAAAGGACTTCCATCAATTAAAAACCTCCCAAAGTTCATTTTGAGAGCCCTATTTAAGTGAATAAGTGGTAATCAGTGGCAAAATTTCCCCACCATCCTCCACACCCCCCTGTCTCTGGGTTGATACTTGGGATGATGTTATTACCCTCTCTTTAGAGCTTAGTTCCAAAAGAGTTTTCCTCTTTATAGCTCTCAAATCTACCTGAATATCCCCTATGCCTGAGGCTCTGGAAGAGGACTGTGATGGAGTTTTGAAGATCTTCTTCACGGGACGATATTGTATGGAATCTAATAATCTGCGATTTCACAATACCCCTAAATGTGTGCTTAGGATAGTAGCTTGCTTTATGGAGAGGGGCATGAGTGTCGGTCGGCTTAACCCTAGAACACTATCACTATAAATAGTAACACAATCACTAATGCCGGGTGATTTTTACCCGATATAATATAACCAATAAAAGTAATCAAATATATCAAAATATGAAAACACATGTCAAATTAGAGTGGTCTTCTTTTACTTTCAACTGAGCCATGTCTAACAAAATGAAAAAAAAAAAAACCCTCCTAAAACAAAATAATGACTCTGGAAAGCTGGTCTTTGGTCCACCCATTCCTGGGACATTTGAGACTTCCCTGGTGAAGGCACAGGCTCCTCGACACGCATGTTTAAAGTTTACTTGGGGTGGGTCCAGCATAATATTTGACCTTTATTGGTGTGTTGAATAGCCATCATGCTTCAATTACTCCTCGAAATCATCTCTGCTATAAGACCAGGCCCCTATGATGTCATCTAATAAACTGTCGACAGGTTTGCTTACCTCGGTCAAAATTTGCATCGGAGACCAACCAACTTCACCCCGCTGCCAATCACATAACAAAGGGGCGGCTCCCCTCGCACCCCGGTTAGCCAATCTGATCCAGGTCCGATTTACCTTCTCAGCGATAGGTTTATTCTCTTGCTGGCATTCAGAATAAATAATCTAACATTTCAGCTTAAATTTAAGTTTTTTTTCCTCTCAGAAAAAAACTCCCCAGTAAGTTTTCTCTTTTCTTCACATACAACATGGCCGCCAGACCTACCAACCTCACTGTGGTCTCTCAGACCCCCGTAACCAGCTACAGAGCCTCCGCCACGCCGGCAGAACTCAGACGATTGCATCTTTGCAGAGTGCAGCCAGCAGCTACTAACCGGTTGGAGGAAAGATTCCGTCTCAACACTGGGGGGGTTTGGGGTTATGCTTTCAGCCTCCCAGAGAGCAAAATCCATTTCTACCAGCTCAAAGCGGGTTAAAGTTTTGGTCCACTCACACCGCGGATCGCTTTTACTTGCTCTGACTGGGCTGTTCTGACCCTCATCACAACCCCTGAAATCCAGAGGACCCTGCGGGAAACGAGCGAACCAGGGACCAGCAGACGCATCCGGTTTTCAAAGAGGCCCACCATTCAACCAAGAACCCAATCAGCACCGGTCTTTAAACATGGTGAGAAAAACCGTGACATACACCCAGTGGGAGACCAAGACCACTCAGTTTTGCAGGTGGATCTGCAGAGCTAGTCGTCAAACAACCGATGATGCTCACACAGATGATTTTATGTTGGACCTTACAAACACCCACTCCGGTGTTTTCAACACATTGCTTCGGATTCCCACTCAGGACTGGCTGAAGATGGTGGGTGAGAAGAATGCAAGAATATTAGAGCTTTTTAAGATGAGTAAAAGTACAATTGAGTTGGTCCTGGTTGGAAATAACCCGCAACGCTCTACATAGCCCCTCCCCTCATCCGGTCCCCCTTACCCCCGCCTCCTCCTCACCCTGTCCTTTTAAAAACCGCAACCGCTTTCTCCTCCACATCGTCTAAAAACAACCATGACTCACTACAGCTTCGGAACCCTCTGTGCCCTTTCTCCATCATCCCTCCGACCATCAGCTGCTTCTACGCCACCCTTGAGCCCTCAGATGGATCTTGCTACTCCACCACCGAGTCCACTGACGGAGAGCCCCCATCAGGCCTCAGCATCTCCGGCCTCATCACCTCAAGGATGGAACTCGCCCAGCCACCCCCTCAAACACCGCAGTCTCCGGTGCATCGCTGTGGGAGACCCTGTGTGCCGGGTTCTTTTCCGAGAGTCTGAAGACAATGACCCCCACCCCGGCAAGAGCCGCGGACAGCCTTCCCCCGTGTACAACAATGAGGCCGCGACTCTACTCCCCACCGCTGTTTTTGAACTTATAAAATTAACTCTCTGCTCCAGAAACATAGACAGGATGTCTGTCAAGGTAGTGAGGTCTCCCACCCCTCACAGAAACGACATTCTTGCCTTTTCCCGCTGGAAAAATATTACTTTTTCAAGTACTATGATGAACTCTGCAAAAGATTATGGAATGGACATTTCACCAACACATTATTACAAATTTTACAGTTAGAGGGTTTTTCCACCACCAGCGGCGTGGCCCAAGCGTATCTCTTTGAACTCAGAGATGCCTGCGATATAGAGAACGCGCTGCAAGAAATTGATGCAAGCGTTACAGAAGTTACCTGGACCATAATTGATAAAGTACTGGACGAGAATTACTCCCTTTGGCTCTCCTAGTAACAGTTTTTTCTTCTCTCCCCTATTGCCATTTTTCTTAACATGTTTTATTTTTCTTGTTTTTAGCCTTGTTGTTTTTATCAGTTTGTTTTTCTTACTTTTGAGTTTTGTTTTTTTACTCGTTCATGTGTATTGTTTTTCATTACATCAAATGAATTGTTTGTGGAAAACAGTTACATCAAATAAAACCTGTTTGGAAAAGCATTACAAGAATCAATCTCATTACTAAGGTACGGTATTATGAAACGCAGGCTGGTAACGGCCTGCCCGGCATCTATTTTCTCAAAACTGTTTAGATTTGTAACCTCGTTCATAAAGCGGGGTGTGAGCATCGCAAAACCTCATCTGAAAGCTGCTGTCAAAGGCTTTGCTTCAGATGTTGTCACCTCCTCACTCTCAAATTTGACTTGTTCGAACACACCAGAACAGCAAGAGGGCTCGGGGTCGAGCATAATTTCACGCAGACCCTTAAAACGGCCTCCAGGTCGGAGGCTGACAGAGTTTAAAAAGCGGAGGAAAACTGTCAAAAAGACAGCCGTCAGATGGGCAGGACAAGTCTACAGCTGATATATTCTAAAAACAACAACTAAGAAACAAACAGCAATGTCTTCACGAGAGATCAAGCGAATGCACCTTGAGCGAATTGGATCCGTTTACAGCACCGCTCACGCAGTTTTCGATCGAGGACAAATGTTATTCAGAAATTCTACCAGTAACAGCGCTCACAGATCGGGGACCTCTGGAATTTTATGTGCCTGGAAATGGGTTGCATTACCTGGATTTAAATGACACACTGCTGAGTTTAAGGTTGAAAATAACAAACCCAGATGGTAGCGACATTGAAGCGGACGCTAATGTTGGAATTATAAATTAACCTTTAAACATCATTTTCTCGCAATGTGACGTCACATTGGGCGACAGACTGATTTCACAAGCCAGCTCAACTCACCCCTATAGGGCTATAATAGAGACATATTTAAATTACTGAGAAGAAAGTCTGAAAACTCAATTTAGTGCAGGTCTGTTTTACAAAGATACTGCTGGCTCACACAATTCCCATGTTGTGAATAATGGGCCGAACAGAGGATTAGTCCGGCGGGCCGTTTACAGCGAACGCTCGCAAGAGTTCCACGTCATGGGCCCGTTGCATTCTGATATTTTTTTCTGCGAAAGATTATTACTCAATAATGTAGATTTGAGGGTTAAGCTCATGAGAGCCAACGATGCTTTCACCCTCATAGCGCCTCAAAATGCCAATTACCATCTCAATATTCTCGGGGCGTCATTGTTCGTAAGGAAAGTCACGGTGTCCCACGCTGTGCGCGTAGGCCACGCGTCCACTCTCATGCAAGCGAATGCATTGTATCCCATATCCCAGATTAATGTAAAAACATTTTCAATACCCGAGAATTCGCGGATATCACATCATGAGAATCTGTTTCTGGGCTCACTTCCCCGTTACCTAGTCATAGGCATGGTTAACCATGAGGGTTTTACAGGTCGATATGATTTATGCCCTTTCAATTTCCAGCATAACAATCTAGAGTTTTTGGCTTTGTGTCATGAGACTAAGCAAATACCAAAGCGTTTCAACCCAATTTTGCTGAGAATCACTCCGTAAGAGAGTTTTACAGCCTGTACACTGCTACCGGGAGAAACCTGAAAGATCTGTCCTTGTGCATTGACAGACAGGAGTTTGAACAATGGTATACATTGTTTGTGTTCAATATGAATCCTTCAGATGACAGTCAGGCCTTGTCACCGGTGATAAATGGCAACTTGAGACTTGAAATGCGCTTCAGAGTCCCTCTACCTCACACAACCACATTGATCGTTTATGCTTGTTATGATTCCATTCTCGAGATCAATTCCAAAAGACAAGTTTTGGTTGATTATTACTGAGGTTTCACCTTTTTTGTTTTATTGAATTATGAACAATCACCAATTGGACAGTATTATGAGACTGCTAGTGGGCGATAGTTTTTTTTTTTTTGTTTTTGGAGTATATGCAGAAGATGAATTATTAACATTACTCAAACGCTCGTTTAAATGGCCTACATATATGATCATAAATACAGATCCAAGGAACAAACCTGGAACTCACTGGCTGGCTATTTCTTTAGATGAAGGTGCTACTTTTTATGATTCGTTTGGATTCCCACCAGATTATCCTTTTTACCCCAAAAGTATTGTAACGTTTTTGAAAAAGCATGCTAAACGAGTATCTTTCCATCAAAGACAGCTACAAGCCACACTGTCTACAGTGGGCAGCATTGTATATTTTTTCTAGCCCAGAAATCACATGGAAAGACTTATGATGATGTACTTGCTTTATATAGCTCTAATCAAAACAAAAATGATAGCATGGTCTCGTGTTTTGTAAAACGATTTATCACATGTGTATTAATATGTAAAGCTAGCAATTTTAATCAAACTTCGTGTTCTCTGAAAGCTTTTAATGATTGTCATTTGTGCTAAAAAAAATATTTCAATAAAACTAAAAAACGTTTCTGGGGGAAAAAAAAGTGGTGTATTGTGCTTTTTTGTTAAATAAAAACATGAGACAATTAACTTAAAAAACAAAAAACATAACAATAACGTTTTTTGGTTTTTGATTACATCAGAAATTTAACCATGGGTGATAAGGCAAATGTCTTGCTTTTCTTTTTTTTTTTCTTAAACTTTCTTCCTTTGTCTTTCAACTTGTTTTTGTTGTCTTACTTCTGATTTCTTTTCTTTAGTGACTTTCTTTGTCTTACTTTTTACTTGTTTTATGTTTCTATTCATAGCGTCCCACCCTAAAGCCTTATCCAGTATGTGATTTTTGCATTCTAGGTACCCTTCCTGAAGTGTGGGCCCAAGCCTATTGAAAAACCATGATAATTTGTTAGTTTGAACCTGAGGAATAAGATCCAGTCTGATAGGGTCGGAGCAGGGCATATCTAGGGGATTCCCAAAAAAGGGTGATTTTTAAAAGGGAAAACAGATTGTTATGTATGGTGATTGTTATGAGGTGAGGCCCTCTCACCGGTTTTCTTTTCCTAACCTTAATTTCTATTGCTTTCCTTTTTTTTGTCTTTTGCTGAACTCATTAAATACAATTTTTGCAACAAACCTGTAATAATTTGAATTTACAAACATAAAGAACCACCTTTCTGTATTTCTATTATTCCAATATCTCAATAAGAAATTATATAGTTACCACACCCTGCTGTGGGCTGTTATCACTGCTGTGTTGACTCTGCAGTTTTGGGTGTTGGAATTTCTTTACTGGAAGATGAAACTAGGTATAACATGTCATGTTTGAAACAAAAATAAAACGTTTACAATTGTTACGTCCCCCCCGAAAGGCTCTAGGCATACGAGTGAGGGGACCAGTAACAAATGAGTCCAGAACAGAATGAAAGGAGAACAGACAGGTGTTCTTAGTAAATAAAATAAGATTATCTATAATAAAGACTAACATAAAGAGCCGGCATTGCCGTTTTACCGATAACACTTGGAAAAAGGTTGCAACAACACAGAACACAACAACCAAACAAAAACTCCACACCATGAGGAGGCACTTCCAGGGGCCCACAAGCTCACCCTGTCACTAGCAGCAGCTAGCTTTACTGCTGCCGAGGCCCACAAGCCCACACTACTCACGTGAAGCAGTTACACTGCACACTGCTTCCACACTATAGGATTTCTCCCGACAACTTTGACACCCAATGTGGGAACACCAGAGAAAAACCCCCTGCTCACAGCTCATCCCCAGCTTAGATAGCCTCAGAGGTGATTGCTAGTGATGTGACGTTCTGTATCGAGGCTTCGAAGCGTGTGTCGAGTAATGGAGGGGGCGTTTCCGCGAAGCGCGTATCGAGGCTTGCTTCATTTATGGGAGGAGCTGAAAATGATGACGTCCGAAGCCTCGCTGCCCGGATGTACCACGTGACTGGTTCAGGAAGCGGTTCAAACTTTGCCACGAGCTATGACAGCGATATAAACCCCTCAGACTTCATTCAAAATGTGGGCGTTTGATGGAGAGTTACACAAACTACTACAGGAGGTGGAAACCCGCTGGAACAGCACTTACAATATGCTGCAAAGACTTTGAGCAAAGGGAGCCAGTGGGTGCTGCTTTGGCAAGTCTCACAACAGACATCCCACCT
>NW_024583382.1:85179-93910 GCF_018398535.1 Haplochromis burtoni
CTCATCTTTGGAAAAGAGAGTTTATTACAGAGAAATGGCTCTTTCCAAAATAAAAGCTATACTATACCCTTCTTCTGGGGTATATTCTCAGCAGCATATTAAACATATCAGGCCCCCATAAAACCACTCTCTGATGGAACTCCCCTCACACTCATCTTCTGGAGTGCTAGCAGGTAGGTAGGTTTTCTACAACAGAAAAGGGTCGGATGTCGACAGCAATAAAAGTAGCAATTGCTCTGCCGATTTATTTTGCCCTCTTTGTAGCATGTGTGCTTGTTGTTGTTTTTGTCTGCTTCCACTTGTCTTTGCACTAGGGTGATGTCGGCGTAAATGTGCAGTCATATTTGTTGGTTTCCCATCGATGTAATTGAGCATTGCACGGCACATCGACATACTGTTGTACTTTTGTCCATGACGCACTTACCATCAGGGTAATAATTCACATGAAAACTAACATAGTTTCCAACGCCAGATCTGAATAACGGTGGAGGAGGTTCAATTTCGGATAGCATTGAGGTAGTTGCCATGTTGCAACGAGCTTAATTTCTGCCTCGCTAGCTTGAGTGAATTCATATGGGCGGCACTCAGTGGAGCTGCGCTCGACAATGCAGCCTAGGCGGAGTAGTCGAACGCAGATTCACTGAGCTCTCAACACAGACAGAAGAAAAGTTGATTAAATAAATAAAAAATGTTGTTTGTTCAATTTTGTTCATTTTCTTCAATGCATATGCATACCGAACCGAAAGCACTGTATCGAACGTTGCAATACAGATACGTGTATTGTTGCACCCCTAATATATGTATCTATATAGATAGATAGATATAGCTATATTTATATTCAGCAAACCTTCATTCACTTATGCTCTAATCACCATCTATGCTGTGATTTAAAATATAATACTCTTAAAATAAATGACACATTAAAACAATTTGTTTTCTAAGGCCAATTTATGTAACTTTCCACTCTATATTATAGTCTGTTGTGATAGTTTTGTGGTTGGCTGTGGTTCAGGAGGTAGAATAGGTGATCTGAAGATACTGAAGCCCAAGTTGCAAGTGTGTGTGAATGTTCAATTGAAAGCTCTTAGATGTAGTCCATTTAAACACTCCAGTGTTAATTACTTCACAACGTTTTGCTGTGGTATATCAGAGATGTTAAGATCAGTAAAAAAAAAACAATACTTAAGTAAATGATAATTATTGAGGAAATAACGACAATACTTTTCACACATAATATGTTATACTGAGATGGATCAAAAGTCAAAATGGGTATATTTATAAAATACTTAACATCCACATAAAACACCACTCACAACTGGCTGGAGTACAGCCCAAAATCAAACCATGATGGAGCCGCCACTGAGTTTTGCAGTGGTTGTAGACACCTCTCTCCTAGCTTTTGTATGTATTGATAATGTTTTGAATCAGAAATATAATATGTGCATTAATAAAAGAAAGAAATATCATTGGATTATTTATTTATCACTGTTCACAATACAGCTAATAAACCTCATTGTCAAAGCTTATCAGTATAAGCAACTGGAGATGCAAAAAGTTAAAAAGGACACCAAGAGACCAACTAAATCCTCAAAATGATTACTTCCATAGCTGCATGTCTTATGATTTTACTTTTTAATAAAATTAAGTAAAAAATCTTTTTATGGTTCCGCTTGATGTCTTTGATACAGTTTTATACCTTTGACCAGGTGTACACGTTTAAGCATGAGCATAACTCAAAACTCAAATAAAGTCCTGTTTAAGCATGCAGTCTATGGAGTGGTGATTTCTACATTCATAGTAAACTATATGGGAAAAAAGTACTGGAACACACCTCTTACTCTTTTAATTCAGATGTTTTCAGTCCCATTGCCACAGGTGTGTGAAGTTTGCCTTTATAAATGTGGCATAATGGGTTGTTCTAAAGAGCTCACTAAATTCGAGCATGGTGCTCTAATAGGTGTAATAGTTATCACTG
The DNA here is from genome assembly GCF_018398535.1 of Haplochromis burtoni. NCBI lineage: Eukaryota > Metazoa > Chordata > Actinopteri > Cichliformes > Cichlidae > Haplochromis > Haplochromis burtoni. Next base: position 87,155 of record NW_024583382.1, read on the forward strand.
GAACAAGTGAGCATGTGCAGTTTATTCCCTCCTAGATATTCCAGAGTCTACCGTAAATGTTGTTGTAAATTGTTACAAAAAGAAAGCGCTCATTAATCACAGACACTCTTACACAAAGTAGCAGGACACATGAAGTTTAGAACAGGGTTGCCAACTGCTGAGGCACACAGCCACCAAACCTCTGCAAACTCGGTGGCTGCAGAGCTCCAAGCCTATTCATCTTAAAGCTGTATGTGTCTACATCAAACAGTGACAAATACTACAGAACAAATATTTCTACACTTCTGTAAATGTAGTCAGTATTTTAGCACTGATGAGTTACAATTAAATGCTTTGATAGTCTTAATGTAGTATTTGAATAAAATATGAGTATCACTACTTGGTGATCACCTTCCTCTATATTCCAACAGTACTGTGAATTAATTACAGTTAGTCTGAGTAGTTTAGAGACAAGGTTAGAGAGGCAAGGCTCATAGGTTTTTAACATGTGCAGGGGAGGGATAGTGGACATTAATGGTTAAGGGATATTGAAGATGGAGTTGTCAGGTAAGAAAAAAGAGGAAGACAATAGAGAAGACTGGTGGATATAGAGAAGGAGGACATGCAGAGGGTTAGTGGTGTGACAGAGGAGAATAGAGATAATACTTTTGGTTTGACTTTTTGTAAGAGGCAACTGCAGTCAGAGATAAAGTATTTAAAAAGAGTCATTTTGCAAGTGCATATTGAGGAGCTGACTGGAGCAACGGTTCATGACAAGAGGAAACAAAATATTGTAGAGAGGAAGACAGAAACCTCCTGCTTCCTGAATAAGAAATAGGAGATGTGGTGGCGTAATAAATTTGTGAGCCTTTTTATTTTTTTAATTTACTTTACTGCTTGATGTTTAAGAAAAAAAGATTATATTCGGGTTAATAATACACAATCTTGTCAAATAACATTAAGACTAAAAAAAGACATACCTTATTTTCCGCTCTGTAAGGTGCACTTAAAATCCTTTAATTTTCTCAAAAATCGACAGTGCGCCTTAAAATCTGGTGCGCCTTATGTTTGAACTCTGGTTGTGCTTACTGACCTCGAACCGATTTTATGTGGTACACGCCACTCAAAAATCTGTCAAAAAATGTTTTAGTACGACTTTGGTAAGCTTCGAAGCCACACTGCTCAATGGATTGTCGGATTGCGTAGTCAGAAGCTTTGTGGAGTAATCTGGGTTCAAACTCCATTTCAGGTCTCAAAGTCAAACTGACACTGCAGCATCCCTGAGAGTTAAAAACTGTCCAAATTCTTTAATCTTTAATAAAATCATCAGCGTTGCTGCTTTACCAGGTGTAACAATTAAGTTTAACATCCAGGCATCCATGAAAGAACAGAATTTATTAAATTTAACGGAGTTAGAAGTTAACAGGAAGTTAGCTCGGTAGTTTCCACCTAAACATGATATAGCATGTTCTGACTGAGAGATTTCTGAAAAAATTAAAACGTACAGCTCTGCTACCACTTCCAAAATAAATGAAGACAGAAAACTAAACAGCAGTGACTTTTGTAGGGTTACTGAAGTTGGACTACCTGGTATATAATGATGTGCTACATAATTGCTAGCGACACAGCTATGTTAGCATAACATAAACACAGTGATGCTGGAGGATGAATGCTAACTTTTTTCCTCTAGATAAAAGTTAACGTGAGGGTTTCTGATTGTTTTTGACAAATGCAATTGCATGGCAGGATGCTGTAAACGGACCAAACTTCAGTCAGGAGAACAACAGAGATAATCCATCCACAATACAAGGTTAGTCATTAATATAATGCAACAACATGGGAATAGAGCAGCTGCAAGTGAATTCAACATTAAAAAATCAATGGTACGGAAGTGGAGGAATCAAGAAGAATGAGTTGAGTAAAGTTTGACTTATCTGACTGTTTTGTTTCGCTTAATGCGCCTTATAATCCGGTGTGCCTTATGGTCTGAAAAATATGGTGATGCATATAATGCATTCAAATCTGATCCTAAGAAAACACATCTATAAGTGACAGCTTTGACTGGGCCATGCTTTACTGTTGTGTACTACTGCTATATCATGGTGCTAATGTCTACAAGACCAACCAGCCTCTAGAAATGAGCATTACTGACATCCCATGATTTTCTTGATACTGTGAAACAAGCAAGTCTGAGCATGTTTATCCTTTACTTCACTGTGAATCAATCACTGAGCTGCAACAGCCGAAACAATTATAAATTTTTATTGTTTATGACTTACTGGTCTGAAAAGGAACACCTTCATATTATAAAGAAAATACCCTACAATAACACAGAAAATAATCTATAGTTAACTACCCTACTCAAAGTTTTTTTGAGGAAAGCACCATCTCTCGGTGAAAGTCTGCAATTGAGTAAAAGAAACAGAAGAAACAGAGTATATTATCCCCTATATAATAAATAAAAAAACAAAATAACTCAGAGTAGTATAAAATAAGAGAGCTAGTTTTGAAGTTGAATGATCAAATCAGAACTTTAACAGTTACCATTAAAATATATATAGATCCATATTTACGTACCATCACACACTTACCAGTTGTTTCTCTGACTGTGTTTGCACCTATGTCAACATTGTACACAGAATATTTGGCTGTGCTGAACATGAAAAAGGGTAATGTTTGCTTTGACTGCCTGTGTACTCTTTGCTTTTATTTTCATTTGTTTTTATCTCATAGATTTTTCTTTCATTAAGTGTACTCCTGGGATGACAAATAATACATCAGCTAATTTAACAATAACTTTATTTTCTGCTTGTATAGCTTAGGTGGTTGCTGCAGGCTTATCTTAGAGACTCAGCATAGTCCAGCGGGTTTAAATCTGAACTTAGAAATATGCAGATAATGTGTGTTAGCCTGTGTCTCTGATTATATGGTTCTTGCTGAGGATGACAGCCTTTAAAGTAATTGTGTATGGTAAATGTCAAAAACGTGTGTTGTAACAGCTTTCTTTAGAGATTTCTTTTGTTGAACATAAGCATTAACTTTATTTACCGTCCATTCAAGATTCAAATTCTCTGTCCCTGTCACCTACATTCACTAGCTTTCAAGCATGGGCTTCATGTATTCCACAGCATCTGTTTTCAAGATGTTCTAAGGGTAGAAAAGTGACCCAACCATTCTCTGTCTCGGTTCATAGACTTGTTATTTATATGTGAACAGACATGTTGTTACGTTTACATACACTCGATGTGGTGTGAACTGCTATATTACCCTTTTAGTACACATCAGTTTGAGTTGACCAAGAAACACTGTGACAAGAACTCCGCTTGACATTTATAGGACATTTAAACAATGCACTGTTATGACTCGGCTCAAAAGCCGCAAGATAAATATGCTGACCAATACCAGAATTTCACAGAGAAGAGATTTTATTTTAAATCATATAGCAAGTTAGTTAAAATAGCTGGTAACACTAAGACTAGTGAGCCTTTATGAAAGCCTGCCTATATCCACACCGGACCAGGTGTGGTGAATTAGTACCAGCTGACCACTCTTGCACTACCACTGCAAAGAGATTAGGGGCTGCAGAGGGGCGTAACATGCACATGAACCACAGAAACCATAACCAAAATGCTGTTGCAAAACAAAGGGAGGACTAAGATATTTTATAAAATATGACATTTTATTGCTCTTTTTTTCTTTTTCTCTCTCTATAAAAAAATAGGACGTAATGCTACAACAGTGCGCTAAACAAAGTTTGACTCTGGGCAATGGGCGCTAAAAGGAAATCTGACTAATGAAAGAGTCGTGACTATTGTATACATGATTATAAGAGTCTATACCTTTTGTCACTTTGTTTTCTAGTTTTCGTATCTTTAGGATACATTACAATGTTATGGTTAAACAATGTCTTTCAGCTATGTTGCAATGCTGTTAAATGTAATGCCCAGTCTTAATCATTATTTTAAACATAATCCTTTGATGTATGTTATGTATTTAGATGGCATAAAATGTATCCTTAATGATTTAATTTTATTCATTACATTTTTTTTAATGATTTTTTACTTTTTAAAATATTCAGGTAATAAATTACAGCAAATATACAAAATCAGATTTCTTACCCAAGTTTTGAAGTAGTTAATATCACAACAGTTCATTGGTGCATAGGGAAAGGTTATGAGCAGTGTATTTTTGTTATTTTATTATATTATATTATATTGAGAATGTTTCACAATGACATGGCATCCTAAGCGTGCTTCAACTTAACATGATAAGCATGTGTTTTTTAAAATGTAGTATATTATGTTCTACAGGATATACCACACTGCTTTTTGCCTTAAGTGTTGTTACTTCTCTGGTTATTATTAATATTACCTGTAAATTTACAGATAATTAGATATATAAGGCATATGAAATGATCATAGTGCCGCAGCCATTTCTCACAGAAAAGGGAAGGTCTCCACCTACACATTTGTAAATGACAGTCAATTCTAATGTTCAGTCAGTCAGGAGGAAGTTAACTCCCTAACATGGAGGTGACATCTTTGTGCATCAGACTCGGTGAGTTTTCCTTAGGTTTATACTCTTAAGTCTAACCAACTCTATAAAATAGTACTTACTGTATCTTTTTTTATTGAGGAAAGTTTTCTAACTGATTTATACTAAAGTTCTATAAAAGCCATAAAACACCAAGTCACATAAATGTAGATAGTCAGAAATGAATGGTGACACAAAATAATTGCTTTTAAGATACATTGGTTAAATTTAATTTATAAGAGATTCAATTAAAAGATTTTTTATTCCATTGTCATTTATTTATTTTCTCCCAAGTATAAATACAGTATATATAATGAATGTTGATACATCTGTATCATGTATGGGTAATTTTTCAAGTCAATAGTATCTAACACATTGCTTTTTTGTTTCTGCAGTTTGGTATTCATTGTTGTTGATCACAGCTGAAGTTAAGAACGGCTATTTTTCTCAAAACGCTGGTAAGTTGAGGTTTGATAAATAAGTCATCCGTACGGTGTACATTTTAGGACATCGTCAGGTCTCCAGAAAAAAGCTGTCAGGTATCAGACAAAAAAATTGTCAGGTCTCAGTTGTCAGGAAAAAGGTTGTCAGGTATCAGAACACACGGTACCAGACAGAGAGAAAATCTTCCTGCAGGTGGCGCTGTTGTCATGTCCCACCCGAATTGATTTCCAAATACATCATCAACGTGTGACAGTGGGAGAGCGTAAGGTCATTGACCTCACCGGAGTTTTACCGGAGGTTCAGGCTCCTAACGACTCAAGGTAAGTTTAACTTTTTCTCCCTTTTGTTCATGTTTTTGCCACAGTTGTGTTATATTAAGTTGCGGTTATGTTGTCAAAGTTACATATCAGAGAAGGAAAGCTAGTTTTGTACGAAACCAAATCAGTACTATTTTTGTCTGGCTAAATCATTCTAGCTAGCGACAGTGGTGAAACGTGATTTAAATTTAAACTGTTCAGTAATTGTTTTGTATACATTTCAGCAAATGGACAAGCTGAAAGCTTACGAGCAGCTGATAAAAGACCTTGAAAATGGTAATCAAACACTTTATTAAATGTTTTTGTAATGCTTGCAAGTTCATTTTTTTAACTGCAAAGAACCCTGACAATATCGTGCTTTAATTATTTAACATTGTATGGTATTCCTATTTACTTCTCTTAATTAATATGCATGTTAACAGACGTATATAGTTATTACTTTATGATATTGTCGGAGTGCCCGATTTAAAAAAAAAAAAAAAAAAATGACAAAAGATAGATTTCTCACAAAATTAAAAGACTTTATTGCAATTTAAAAGTTAGATAGTCATGTAGGATCTGGCTCCTACAGTCAATCTATAACTACTTACCCTTTTAAATTTTTATTTGAAGGTGAGATTACCCAAAAAGGCTTTGATAACAACGTAAAAAAGCTCCTGACAGCAGAAAAATCAGGTAGGTTTTGATACTTTTGAACAACATGTAAAATAATCTCCTTTATTTAACATGATATGCTTAGCAGGTTATGATTGACTAACCACTTTATTAATAGATACAATACATTTTGAAAGCAGATGACTGTGCAGTAGTCTGTGATTGTAGTAGAATTCTATAAACCACATGTTTCACATCCCTGCCCTATTTATATTGCAGATGACACTACTTCAACACATGGCAATGAATTTCTCAGTAAGAAAACCCCAATTATTTTGCTTTAAGATCACTTGTAATATAGAACTCGCTGTGGATCAGTTTGATTAACTTTCAGCTTCATCCATTACAGGTGCAGCAGAGGCCTTTGGTAAAGCCAAGAAACTACTACAGCCTCAAGTAAAGAAAAGGCAGTTTCCATTGAATGATAAACGTTTGGACCATGGCAAATCATTATTGAAGGTTAGTTAAAAAGTGAAGCTACATGTATGACTATCAGCAATATATTAAAAAATAACTTTCTAAAAAGGCATATTTTTAAATAAATTTCCCTTTTTTTCCTTGATGCTAGGTCAGACTGGCTCCCATGGAGTGGAAGCCAAGAAGTCATAGAAAGCGTGGACGGTACCAGAAGTTAATAATGGACGAAGCTCCACCTCGAATCATTCAAAAAGGACATGAAACCTATGATGATTTAATTACCATTGGCAAAGAACACTTCTGGCCAGAGCGTACTGAGGGGAGTGAGTTCACTCTTTGCCATTCTGACGGGACCAGGTGGAGTAAGGAGGAGTTCCACAAAGAATACAGAACTGTTTCTGATATTACACAT
>NW_024583383.1:0-956 GCF_018398535.1 Haplochromis burtoni
ATCTGACCTTAAAATTCTAATTTGAGTTTAATGACTCGTGAATTAATGCTGATGTTATTCTTACAATATATATGCTCTTGTGATAGTGGATAGTGACTACTGAATAATGTCTCAAAGTGAAGAGTAACATCACTGATGTTTAAGCAGAAGAAAGACAACAAAATAAGAACAATGAGAACAGAGGGACGAGGAGGAAGAGGTCAGTGGAGAAGTCTGCAAGATCCTGGAGGGAGGCGGCCACAGCTGGTGTACATCCTGGTAGTGTGTGGTTGGGGTGATGGGAGGTCTTAATCCCATAGAAAACCTGATACTAGAAGAGAAATCTTGAAACAGAGCAATAAGAGTAATAATGATCAAATTCTATGACGTTAAAGTGCAGAGAGACTTTATTGTAAGTGTTCCCTTTTGATGTATCCATAAAAAGGGATCCACCACAAAGTTGTTGCCAAACATACGGCCCGGGGTCCAGAACTGTCTCATCAAAGGGTCCAATCCAGCCTGTGGGATGGCTGTGGAGTATTGCCGAGTGGGAGGGCTTAAATTCAGAATTTCTTTGGTTATATTTTGACCTTAAGGATGGATCACATCAGGAGAGCCTGAACTGTTCATTTCTGTCTGAATTGCCGTCAGCCTTACAGCCTTCCTTCAACCAACAACATTCTCCCATCACCTTGAACTCTGCACCAAAGTAAGCACAACATAAATCATTAAGTCATTTAAATTAGCTGATTATTCTTTTTTCAGAACGTGGAAAAACTGAGACATATAAAGTATTTCAGACTATTTGTTACTTTCATACATATCAACATTGTAATAATTGATGAAACGGTGTAGTAGTAAAATAGTAGTGATAGTTGCGGTCTGGCTTATGGGCTGAGTGGGAAATTATATATGCGGGCAGTTTGCATTCTTTCTGCACCATTTCATGGCGGATGGTGAAAATGAATTTAAATAAA
>NW_024583383.1:2521-4000 GCF_018398535.1 Haplochromis burtoni
GCTGTTTTGTTTTTTAGGTTTTTGTTGTAGTTGTTTCGTGCCTCACCGTATTTTTTCTTCTGTGTTTTTCATGTGAAGTCATGTCATGTTGTGTGTTTCTGAAGTGTTTCAATACCTTTGATCTCTGTAGTTTTTTCTTTGTTTGCCTCTTTTGTGTCTAATTTGGTTTATTTGCTTCTCTTTTGCCATGTTCAGTAATTTTATAGCTCATCATGCATGTTCATGTGTAATAATAGGTTGATTGGTTCATACGCATTATACTTGTCTTTTTACTTTATCTCTTTATTGTCTTTTGTGATATTTGCACTGCATTTGAGCTCTGAATGGTGGCTTTATGTTGCACTTTCCCAACTTTATTTTGCAGTATCCAGTCTCAGTTTCTGATAAGCAAAATCTTGTTTGCATCATCTCTCAGTCCATCAAGTGAATTGGTTGAGCTACATAAACTTTGTATTTACCTTTAGCGATGCTGTCCACCCTACACTGTTTGGGTGTGTGTGCGGTCTTATTCTTACTGGCCCCGCACACCACATCGTTCTCCGGTGGTGCAAGCCACGCCTCTTGTCAGGAAATGATTCCCGGCCACATCCGTGCTCACTCTCAGGACTCGCAGCACAGACAGGTCACCATACGCACGTCTGCCTCTTCCTACCTCCCTGGACAGTTTATAACAGGTACTATCAGCGTAATGTGCGACGCTTAACAAACCAACTAAAAACCAACAAACCTGCTGTGATAGTTATTCAAATGTAGTTATTTTAATGTGGTATGTGAGCTGAATGACATTAAAACACCTTCATGATCTGTTCATGTTGGCTACCTTTTGTTTTTTTGACTGTTCAGTAATGGTGCGGAGCTCTCGGGACTTCATGGGTTTCCTGCTCCAGGCACGCCGTGCAGAGGGTACCTTCAGCAAATTTGGAGGAAGCTATGGGGTCACGCCATGGCCCAAAACCGGAGCTGGAAGTGGTGTCAGGAAGTCCAGGAGACAGGGCCCGTTGCTGGTGGGCGGCTCCTGGATCCTCACACCTCCTGGCACCCACACTCTGTGCTGCCTCTCGGAGGGTGACACTGTCACACACTCGGACAAACAGCTGAAGAGAAACCTCTCGTTTGTATGGAGGGCTCCTGATTCACCTGTGGGAGACATACGGTTCTAGTAAGCCTACAAATAATAACAGATTAGTTTTCACAGAATTTCAAGTTTTGTACAAGAAAACACAAACCTGAGTATCCTCTGTTTTCCAGCATCACGGTGGTACAGTCCTACTTTGTTTACTGGGCAGGTATTGAGTCTGGACTGGTGCGTGACGCGGGTCGTAGGCTTTGGAATGGGAGTAACACTACTAGAGTGAATGGACTACTGCAAGACAAAGTTACAGCCCTGCCAAGTAAGCTGATTTAGTTATTATGTGATGGTAAATTTGGGACAAAATGCAAGCTAGGTGCTTTGAAATAGAACAATTGTCGCCTCTCTAT
>NW_024583383.1:4757-23503 GCF_018398535.1 Haplochromis burtoni
TCACCCAAGCCTATTAGTCATTTTGAAACTTCCATACTTCCATCCATACTTCTTCTACGGTCCCAAACTAGTAGGAGTCATATTTATCCATTTCCCCCAGCATCTCCATCCAAATTCCTTTCTCGCTCTCAAACCTCTTCTCCACACTCCATTCCACCATCCAGATCTCCCATCATTAAGTCCTTTCTCACAATATCGTCCCTTACCCACTCTGAAAACAGCCCTTTAAAACCCAAAAGTAGCCCAAAGAAAACCAGTACACCTTTCTCTAAGCTTCAGACTACAGCTACTGTCCTGAGTAGCTCTCCTCACAGTGAGTATATCAGAACATTTCTCCAAGACATGCCAGAAACTACTACAACTAAAAGTCAGGGTAAAACTAGCATTCCTTGGACAGATTACTCCCAGTCTGAGATATCACCTGACGTTTCAAACAACTCTCCTCAACCACAGAAACAGAAACAAACTCCATCCTCCGAGTCTCTCTTTAACCCACTGCTCTTTACACTGAGGACTGACCAAACTCCCATACTGGAAAAGAGTCAAGTGGATCTTAGGTCTGACGCAAAGATCAGAACTACGCGCCCAGTCTTTGCTCTGCCCTCAGCCACTCCTTCCCTTTCCGCTTCATCTTTCTCCTTCTCCAATACTTTGCTCCCTACTGCAACAGTTAACGATAGGTCTACCAATTCTCCTCATTCTTCTGGAGGTTTACTCCTTGTAACTATGCGTGCATCCATTAGGTCTACATTTGTCATCCCTTCTTCCTTTACGAGAAACCAACTGACAACGTCATCAGCTCGTTTTGCTCTCCCCTCCCCTTCTCCAATCTCCAACCCCCCTTATTTGTCATCTTCTCAACCTACCCCCACTTCCCCACAACCATCCTCCTTTGCCTCGTCTACTATTCCCTATTTATACACTTCTAACCATCCATCATCAGATCTCTTGTTTACTCCAGCTCCCTTGCCTACCTTTACCTCTTCCCAGTGCATCACAAATTCAACAAATTCTTCCATTTCTTTTGTTTCTTCTACCACTTCATCTAGCTCGACCTCAGCAACTTCTTCCTCCTATCAAGGTACATCTTTTTATATCCCATCTGTAACCTCCCCGCCTGCTGCCCAGGCTACCTCCCTTCATTCAGGACCCTCTCCAGCTCCCCGTCGCTCTCTGCACAACCTCTCCATGCCCTCACCTTCCCAGAAACATACTGAAGGTCACACTGCATCATCTGATCCTGATCCAAGTATACACCCACCAACACCAAGAACAGACATTCATCCAAACCCCAAACCCCACCCTAACATCGAGGAAAATCTTGGCCACGAGTTGAAACCAAAGCTTCCAAATAGTGATGCTAAACATCCCTCCAGTCCTCCTGCAACTCCAGACAAGGAAGGGAAATATCCAGACATACGCAGACACAGTGCCTGGGAGCTGGGCATGCTGCTGGGCAGCTCAGCTGGTTTGGGTATGGTACTGGTGGTTGGAATAAGGTACTTGTACCGCCAGGCTTGTGGAAAACGGACGGCGGTGACCCTGAACGATCGGGAGAGAGAGTATGGGAGAGGAGAGATAGGACTGATCCACGTCCAGGAGTGTGGAGATTTGGTTAGAGTCCGAAAAATCAGAGAGAACAGCTTAGTACTTCTGGCAGAGTATGATGTACTGTCACCACCTGGAGAGAGAAATGCCGGCTGCCAACAAAGATAATAGATACCAAAACCTTTCAAGGACAAGAAAATAATCTTGGTTAACTCCTCGAATGTTCGGATTGATTTTTTCCCTACAACAAACGTCACATTGGGGAGACGGGTCAGGCTAGGTAGTAAAAGGAAAAACAGTGAAATGTGTAACACAAAAGGGTCATTAAGGAGAAAAAGAACGCACAGATATCATCACACCATAACACAATAAAACACAGACAAGCAACAGGGGGACATATTCCAGTGTGTACAGCTGGATCTGGGACCGCTGCAATCTTCGATCGTGCCTCCAGCTGATCCGCTGTCCATGCGAGCCAGTCCGTTCTGAAGTTTTCTTCCTCCTTCCAGATTTTCAGTAACTATTGTTTGAAATTCATTAGCTCAAAAACCAGCAGAACTTTCACTTGTGACAGCACAGCAATGCAGATGAATGCAAACACTGTCGTCTACTGCAGTGCAGGCTCCACAGGGATGTAGGGGTGGGTTTTTATAATCGACTCATCGATTAAAATAGATTCTGGCTTGGATAACGTAAAATCGATTCATTAAAATCCTGAATCGATTTTTTAATATAAATTTATTTTGCCCAAAATGCCAGAATCTCTGGTGACATCTCACAAAATTTCAAGAACCACCAAACAGTTAAGACAGTAAATGAGAGCAGGTACACGGATTCTGCACATAGACTTAAACACACAGCGCGACCCGCGGATCAGAATCAGTTAGATGTCGCCTTTCTCACGGTCGGGGCTGAAAGCCGACAGCTCGCTGATTCTGATCTGTCGGCGGGTCCGCGCTTTGTGTTCACGCCCTTTATGAGCCGATTCTAAAGCTGTTAGTTTGATCTCTCTCCAAACAATATTGACCGAACCAGCAGCAAAAGAAGATCCAAACGCTTCACATAAACATCGTCATGAATTCACTCTGACTTTTACTGTTTTGCTTCCACCACGATGCACAGCTCTCTCTCTCTCTCTCTCTCTGTACTTCAAGAACAGTTTCCTTTCTTCATTATTCGCTTGCTTGTTAGCACAAGTCTACGTTGTCCTTACCACCCCAGAGATACTTTAATCTCGTAACTCAGGAGTGCTACCTGTACGGACTTAGAATTCAGAATCGCGCTGTTTTTATTGTTGGTTTATTTCCCTTGCTCCTAACACATTTTCCTCGTGAACGACGTAAAAACACATATTTCCTGCCAATTTCAACGGTACAAGCTAAGAACATATATATTGTTAATAATCAATTTCATATTCGTATATATCCTATTCTTCTGTATTCCAATTTTGGTGTGATTTGTGGTTAAGAATGGTACATGCTGATACGCAGTATTTCTGTTTTTCACTTATAAGTACAGGCCAGAGGATCCACTGTAGAGAGATTACGGACCCTGTTTTCGATTGTTTTTCTGTGGCTTATTTCTGTGGCACGACTAACTTTGACCACTCATATTAAGGCTGATATGTCTTCGTGAGCGCTATAACAGAGACAATATACATCTGATAAACGTCATTAACGGCGCACGTCTTCGCGTGTCGTTCCTTAGATTCTCTTATTTTATAAGAATACACACAACTAGTGTTTTGTGTAAAACCAAAAGTACTCTGTAATCCCCATATAGATAATTTGTCAATTATATATAAATTACTCCTGACTAGTCCTCAAAAGTATATTCTCGACACTCGAGAGGTCCAATAAATAAAAATACTCTGAGAAGTATATCGAATCCTAGAGAGTGAATCGAAAGTTAAATCGAGCACTATAGTGGGATCGAATCGATTCGGCGTAACGGTCACTTCCTCTCGAGTAGAATCATCTCGGAAACTTAAGAATTCGAATTTCTTAGGAAATCCAGTGGTGGACGATGGAACCGCTACAATGCAGCCTCTACAGTGTTGAGATAAGTGCGCACACTAGGACGAGACTAACAAAGGTGAGAGCTAGTGTCTAGTCATATGTCCATCACTGATGACTCGTCTTGAAACGAGAAGTATTATATTCCGTGAGACGACGTCTTTTCACGGAGTCGCTTTCTTTATGTAGTCTTGATCAATATCAAGATGACGCAGCGTCAACCTCCCAGGAGGCAGCCTGGTGAATACAGATGTCTCTCAGTTGTAGGTTCAACCAACTGAAGCGGTTTCGGTATAACGAAAATATGGAGACTGTGTGCAAAGGGTGTTCTGTCCCACGCTTATCCAAACATTCGCTACGTAAAAATGTAGCTTATTCTTACTCGGTAGGTCAATTCCACCAACACATGAATTAAGTGACTTATCATACAGTGAGCCCCACGGCACAGAGCTGGTTATTGCACTCGCTGGTTCCTACAGAAGAACACTCAGGTCGAAGTGAGCAGTATAAGTAATAATTTTTTTGCATAGGCTAAAATCTTTCTGTGTCTCATCCATAGACATGATAGCACCGCGTAAGCACATAGAAGCTATATAGTACACGAGAGGTCTGATGCTATTCACTTACCAAAGCCACTTACCCAGCATGAGACATAGGTCAGTACGTGTGTTTCTTGTGCATGGCTCACATTGTCTAAAATTTAAGTGGACCGCTCCATCTTTGTTGTGATATACTCAAGGAGCAAAAGAAGACGTATCCTACTCTGGCTCTTGTGATGCACTGTAAACATCTCAAATATTAAATATGTTAAAGCTGTTTAAATAATTAAAGTAATTAAGTTTGCTCTACAAGTTGTTTTATATTAGATCAACACTGGTCGCCATCTTGTTAACAGCTAACCATGGTAAGAAGTATATGTTGTCAGTCATGTCTTATTAACACTCTCTGGTGATACATTTAATTCACTTATTTTATTTATCTTACTTCTGAGAGTAATATATTTAGTAGCGAGTCAATAATTGGCTCGCGCTCTCAGTTTTGATTACATAAGTGTGATGCTGCTCGTTTTGATGTGGAAGAGTGATCTAAAAAACTATAACAATAGCCATACTACGGATCGTTGTTGTGCATTTTGTGACAGGTTGCTGGCTGCCTTAAATAATATGGGTTTAATCATTTTTATAAACGAGCGGTGGCTGTCTTTTCCATAATTGAAGAGAACCATTTGTGAAGTTATAGCTCATTGCCTGTACACGACAGCAAAACTAGAGATTAGATGGTGTGCAAGTTAAGGTGAAATGTATTAAATGATGACTAGAGCCTAGAGTCTTGGAGACAGAGCCCATGATTGTTCAGCGAGAACTATCAAGATATCTATGTTGAAATTATTGAGTTTATATAAGACTGACTTCTGGCATCACGCAAGAGACAACACGTAAAAGCACAATCTTATCATTTAGGGAAATGCCTATATTAAGAACACGTTCAGATCAAGAACTGGAGTGAGAGAAAGCAACATCGTATTCCACAGATAACTAAGCAAGCAAATATTAACATAAAAGCTAGTAGGAACCAACAAACTTTTTAACGATGTCCGTTATGTTATAAGGAAGATAACGTCTGCTACCAAGAGGAACTATATTGATTGGTACTCAACACCGTGTTACAAGAAGATAAGCTCTTTTTTTGTATAATATCTCTCGCAGAACGTCTTTCAATTAAAAACAGCTAATCTATTAAGACACACGATGAAGCTATGTCCTCTTATCCTCTCATATGGAGTTTTTCTTCTCAACGAAGAGGTGCATATATTCTCAATATGATTGACTACAAACTCATACACCCACAAACGCTCAGAGCAAATACGACTTGAACAGAGACACTTCCGACCTCGTTAAGTAAATTTGTGACAGATAGTAACAGAAAAACGAAGCAAGAAATGCACCCAGGCTAAGCGTGTGTATACACTCTCAACAGAGGACTTGCAAGAATTGATATACGTAAATGTGAGTTGGAGACACAATTCTTCGTCAGAGACTCCAAAAATGTTCATTACAAGTATTTCATCTCTCACCTGCAACACTTGCTTTAAAAGTTATTACCACCATCTTGCTATTATTGTATAAGTGAGGAGAGTACAATCAATTCCCATAGAGATAGCGAGAGAGAGACTAGGCATCAGGCCCTGAATCACACCTGACGTCTTAGGGTGTCGAGTATAACCAAAAGTTATATACTTCATGACCTGTATGAAGCTCAGGGAGCATTAAGATAAAATAGGAGAGCCATACCAACCCTCAGGTTCGAAGAACGCTTGATTATGACTTATCCTAAACTTCAACTCTTATCCAACAATAAGCACTCGATAGTTATTCTTGAAACGCACTCGTCACACAATATTAGCTCTCAAGCTGTTTTTGATTTTTTGTTTTTATTATCGATTAGGACGTTCGACATTGGCTGTGCTTTTTTGCACCGCGCACTACACATGCAGCCTATATACCATCCAGACCCTCAACATACTACTGAGAGTGACCTATGAGATGTCTTAGCTGTTAAATCAAGCAAACAACTACTTTTCTGCTTAGAATCTTGAATGACACCAACATCACAGGAGACTTGGAGTTAGATGATAACATGCTGCCCTCTGATGTTGGTGTGATGGACAATACAATACCGTGTGTATGCACAGTTAGTTGCCTCTTAAGATAGCTCTATTGGGCGTGTCATTTCACTCACTATTAACGCTGGTTCATCATCAAAAATTTTAAGAGCTCACATTACAAGTAATGCGAGTCTCTTTGGTCATCATCAACTCTGACTACCCTGGCATTCTAATCGACTCTTTTATAATCACACTATATAACAGAGCCCACACGAAACCAATGCCTTAATGCTGTGACAGCTTGCTTGGAATCTTCAGCAATTCATTGTACTCAGATAGAGATATGATTTATTATTCTCGATCTCAATGTTCGGTGGTATACATTGCGACTCCACAGGCGATGTTTGGTGATAATGTGAGCCAGAAGTAACAGGAGTCTCCTGGATATAGAAATAAGTTCAAAGGATGGACAATGTGTGGTTTCTTCTTTTTCCAGTGTAAGGTTAGGTACACATGACGACTACAGACTAAAAAAAAAATACTGTAATGTGGGACTGAAGCTGAATACAATCTGCTCACTACTGGATTTGACTGGTTGAGCAGCATGGTGGTGAAAACCAACGGGCATCTGTAGTGACGTACCAACAAAGCAGAGTAAACCTCATGATGCTGCTATCTGTAATTCAGTGTTAGAAAGGATAGTGACGGTAATTTTAACATGCTAGCACTACTTTAAGCTACAACAGATACAGAGTTAGCTGTGCACAGAGCTACTGTAAGGCCCTCCAGTGTGTCCTCTGAGGCTTGGTGGAGTTGTGCTATTACGTAGCGTGAAAGCCCTTAAAGAAAAATGGAAGTCAGAGTTGTCATAATTTACCAGAAGGATGTAAGGCTAAGTCGTTAGAGCAAAGAACAAAATAGAAAAATACTACCAAAGTTCCCCTGAGCAAATTCCCACCCTTTCTCCTCACTGGTGTGCATTTCTGTTTGGTCCACAGAACGAGATGGACTAGAACAACGTTTTAGTGAAGATCGTGTGCTGCTGTTCTAATGAGATAACTCATTCGCTGTCATACCTCTGAATAAGGTGAAGCAGCTCCAGACCTCATGTCACAAAATTTTGTTATGCAAATCTAGATTCTAGAGGTCTGAAATCTATTATTGTATTTTAAAGTTGCAGCTCTGGAGCCCAGCAGCCTCGAGTGTGGAGGGACTCTAAGACTCTGGAGTTCTAGATTTTTCCTCCCAAAAAACATTTACGTGTTTACTGTAGACTTTGGTTGGTGTGATATACAATCAGCTATATTATTTCCTTAGATAATACCATATTCTACAGCTATGTTCAGAGGTTTATTTAGATCTTTATTCTAGAGCTTGAGTGATGCAGGATTTCTGATTCTGATATTTGGTGGTTTAAAACTCTGATATTCTGCTTTCACTTTAACATTTCTTATATCTGGTGATTTATTTACTTGTTCACGTCCTGCCTGCTCCGATTGTTTGTGGAACGTTGCAGAGTGCCCCCCAGGAAAAAATCTGCAATGTTAAGACATTGTAAGAAAATTGCCCCCCATCTCTTTACTTTTTTTAATTTTGCAATATTAAATGCCAATAACAACAGACTGGCAGGTATCTCATACCAAACAATAATATCAGCTTTACCCAGTCCTGCTTCTTTTGTGCTTTGTTACTATTTAACAGGATCCTTACTGAGAGCCCAAAGCTCTCCTTATTGGTCCGAGACATAAATGCCCTTATGGGTGACAGATTTGGTTAGAATCTGAGGGAAGCAGGCCAGGAATTAAACTGAGACAGCCATATAGAAACAAGTGAACCAAGTCATTAACAAAAAATTTGACCTGTAAACTTGGACTCACTACTCCAGTATTAATGTACCAACATCCTCCACTCAACTAAACACCACCAAAAAACTACTTGTAAGACAAACGGCATTTTAGAAAGTGTCCAAAATCCAATTGGCTGTTACAATACAGTATATTAAGTATCAGATTATCCAGATCGTCCATGTAACAAACACTGACGCAGGCAGCGACCGCTAGTGGGAAGGTAGAAAAATGTTGAAAACAGCAGAAAAGAGAAAAGACTGGTCCAAATAACTTCATCCTTCTGGCTCCAAAATCCATATAAAAATAGAACTCGCACTTAGTTTAATATAAAACAATATATGTGCTGGAAAGAGGAGTCCTTCCTCATCATAGAAAGACAAGAACTGAGGCGGTTCCTCTCGTTCTTTCCGCTAGGCTGAGGTCTTCGTTGATTGGTAGCAATAAGGCACGTGTGACCACTGCAATCCTCCACCATAGTTCCCTTTTGTATGAGACATCAGTAACTTCACAAAAGCCAACATTTCATGTCAGATGGGCTGCAGCGCTGACAGCTTCACCGCCTGAACAGAGACAAGAGCCATGAGAAAGAAAAGATTGAGAAGAAAAAACATTAGACAAAAGACGAGTCATTTAACAGGACAAAGAAAACTGGAATTATTTAATGACCGACAACATGAAGCCAATTACTCGTTTTCCCCATCCTAGCAGCACACTTAGAACAGGCAGCTGAAGCTTGTACAAACACAACGTTGAACCGCTCGTCATTAACTTTGAGAGAAACCCGGCTTCATAAACAGAGTGAAGTGAAGCAAAAAGGTCCATGTCCCACCAACAACACAACACCCGTTTGACACCAGAGGGCGCTGTTGCACCCAGAGCGCAGAATTAAAGAGAATGTGCAAAAGAATTATTCATCTGATAGTGGCACACCAAAGTGTTCAATATTAAATAACTAAATATGTGGATGAAACAGCAGAACATGGGATAATGTGAATATAATGGCGTTTAATAGAGCTCATTCTTATGGAAGTAGCATGATGACAAACAAAATGCAAGCTATGCATATAAAATTTTGTAAAAACTAAAAAACCCAATTTATTATTAAATAAATTAAATGAATAGAATTCAAAACTGTAAAAACAATGAAAACAATAACTAAAAATAAACAAAAAAGCCCACATTTTTAGATCTAATGACACTTTGATGCTTTATTTTCTTTTTGTTTCTAATGAATTGAATAAAACATGTTTAAAAACATAATTTGTGTTTGAATTTGATTTTTAATGACACAGATCGTGATCTTTTTTTTCCTCTTGTTTGTTCTGTAGTGACTCATATTCAACAGAGACTACATAATTATTTAGATGCATATATTGTTAAATTTAATGGGACTTACACAGCTGACTTTGTTTAAATGCCCAAACGAACAATAAACAAAGTAAAAAGACAAAATTTCAAGCTGAAAAAGTTAAAATTGTACAAAATGTATGAAAGGAAAATTGTTTGTCAGTGTGTCAGTAAAGGGCTTTCATAAATCAGAGTATTACTAAGAAAACAACAACATACCACATTCATGGTTCAGTAAAGGGCTTTCATAAATCAGAGTATTACTAAGAAAACAACAACATACCACATTCATGGTTCAGTCACACTTGAATATTATTGTTATAATTCATTTTTCTTTCATGTATTTAATATTGAACACTTTGGGCTTCCATATTGTAAATAAAAAGAAAACCCAGGGAAGCCACAGTAGAGATTTTTTTGAAATTAAATACAAAAATAACTGAATTTGCTCTTCCGTCCGTTCTTACTCACTCGGGTCAGACAGAAGTGTTGGCACGCAGCCTTATCGCAACAACAGACTAGACTGTAGGGGGACAAGGTGTAGAGGTTAGTGTTGGCATGGAGCCGCCACGCCGAGGAGCAGGAGAGTTTGATTTAACATCGTCCTCACAAGCAGTGTGTGGTGTGTGTGTGTGTGTGTGTGTGTGTGTGTGTGTGTGTGTGTTAGTGTGTGGTGTGTGTGTGTGTGTGTGTGTGTGTGTGTGTGTGTGTGTACCTTCTGCCGGCTGGTCATCCAGCTGCGGATGGTCGGCACGAGGACGGAGCCGAGCAGGATCTGAGCCGGATGGTAGATCAGGAGAGGGACTGAGATCAGAGACAGGTGCTCATAGCCCTCAAACACGATCTTCAACATGGGGATACCTGTGATTAAATAAATAAGGAAGACCTCATGGACTTAAAGCTAACCCAGCATTTAAAATTAGACTTCAGAATGAGATGCAGCGCAGACGAGATGACTTTGTTCACTTCATGCCAGCTCCGACCTGCAGCAGAGCTCACGACCGAGCTCAGAGCTTCACAGGCCTCAGAAGCTCTTTCTAACTCCTCCAGATTTCTCCTCTCTTTACTTTCTAACTTAAAACTCCACAGAGCTCTCAGGAGACACCCGACACTTGATACAAGTTTTTGCGTGCACGCTCTTCAAACACAACTTTGATGTGAAGTTTCTCTCTAACACAAAATCTGAGCGTCTAATCTGGATGTGCACCCACCCAGGGTTAGAGACTTGTGTGTGGAGCAGAACATGATGGCGACGGTGTCCGCGGGGCTGAACCTGGAGCCTGGCCTGCAGAGACAAACAGGAAGTTAAAACGTGCCATCTGTCACCCTCCAGACGGTTTGCAGGTGGTGACCTCTACACCCAGAGCAAAATGTTGGAGCAGTTCTTATTGTTTTAGGGAGCCAATACATGTAATGATAAGAATATGATGAATAAATGAAATGTATAAAAATAAAA
Organism: Haplochromis burtoni; assembly: GCF_018398535.1. Taxonomy (NCBI): domain Eukaryota; kingdom Metazoa; phylum Chordata; class Actinopteri; order Cichliformes; family Cichlidae; genus Haplochromis; species Haplochromis burtoni. Next base: position 15,576 of record NW_024583383.1, read on the forward strand.
TGTGTGAATACCAAACTGTGAAAAAAAAGAAAGAAATGAAGTCTTAAAATTTAAGATTTGATCAAAGTTGTCGTTTTTCTGTTTTTAATTTTCACATTAAGGGTTTAATACTGATTCTTCTGCAAGTAACTTGATGACAAAACCTACAAGAAATAAATGCTGAAAGCCACTTAATGCTACTAAAAAATGTAATTAAAAAAAATATATTTAGAAAAACATTTCATTACATTTCTGGGCAGAGCTATGTAAAAATAATCAATATAATGAATATTAAAGAAAAGAAAAGGACAGGTTGAGAAGGAGGAAGCTTACCTGGTGGAAAAGGCAAATGTGAGCAGCATGAAGCTGATCTGGATGGAGAAAACTGCAGAGCAAGAAAAAAGAGGCAAATTTAACTTCTCATTTCATATTAAGCTAAAATCAACATTTAGATGGACTTTCAGCAGTTTTTCTTTTTAAAATATTGTTTTAGATCTTATAATAATAAGAACAATAAAAAACAGTCCATTCATCACTAACAGTCTGGAGTGCCCTCTGTGGTGGAAATGTTCAGTAACTCCTTCAGTAACGGTTGATTTGATTAGTTTAGTATCGAGTTCTTCGATTAGCCCTTTTTTGGATTGATTCACCAGTATCTGTTCTTCTACACTGCAGCTGCTTTGCAGCTGTTGTAGTTTGTACTAAGCATCTGTAAAAGACGTTGTGTGAGTCATTTGTGATTTATCATGGATTTTTATTCTAAATTAATAAAAATGTATGGATACTGAGATGTATTAGTTCTACACATTGTCTCTGAAAGTTTTCATTTTTAGACCAACTAGCCTGAGGGGTAAAATGAAACACCACACTGTTTGTGAGGGAATAGTTGTACACGTTAATAGTCTATATATACTGTTTCTATGCTTCTATGCTATGTTTCTATGTGTTCAGTCAAAACACTTTATTTTATCTCAATGTATTTGTGTTCCTATATTCAGCGATTACTGTTTTCTTTCCTTTTAAGTTAGCTTGGCTAGTTACCAAGGTAAACTTTAGGATTAAATCCAGTTAATGTTGATTTGGACGAGAGCTGTAGAGATTTTATGGTCATTTGGCGCCCTCTAGTGGCTGATACAAACTAGAGCAGTCAACTGGGAAACATTGACTACTGTTCTGTTTATTCATTTCTGATATTTTTATTTGTAGATCACACTTAGTCGGATTGTAAATAAAGGGAATCTCAAGGCTTTAAATCCTTTACCAGATGCTTGCAGTGGCTGTAATTACTTAAACATTCAAAGAAATCAGGTTCTGATGATTATACTCAGTCCTGGCCCCGGGGTCGAGCAACATGAGCTAACATCATTTTAGAAACTGAGCCTGCTTATCGCTAACCTCAATAAACAACACAGAGATAAAAACACTGGACGTGCCTTCCAGGTCTGGAAGGTGGGCTTCCTGAAATCTGCATAATTTTTAATGACTAGAAGAAGGAAACACTGGCAAACCTGGCAAACTGCTAAATTAACCAACACAATCATTAGGAGTCTTTTGTTTTCTTTTTTGCCACTGATTTTACTGAGAGCCAGAAACCTCAAGAAACCAATTACAACCAATCAGGAAGTGCACGTTTCCCTAGCAACCAGAGGTTAAATCATGTCCAACATGGCAAACAACTCTTGAACAATCTCTTGAGATCAGTTGGGTCAGCTTAACCTATGTTTATGGGAAAACGTCTTAGCAGACAGTTTCCTTTATGGGAAACATAAAAGAACAACTTTATGGCCTCATGGCTGCGGGCCATAAAGAAAAGGAAGATTAGAACTCTCTGTAGGGGTTATACATCTCATGTGGCTTAATTACACCATGGGATGGCTAATGGCTAATGGAAGTGAAGGATTTCCATTGGGTGGTGGCTGGTATGCTGAAGCATTTGAAAAATGTCATCTGAACAGATAGAGGTAGTTTTTGGGTGTGAAAAGTGAAGCCAGTGTAGAAGTGTCTTCAACCTGCATTATTTTTAATGACCAGCAGGGGAAGATCGCTGATTCAGCAAAAACTGGCAAACTGCTAGCTTAACCAACACAATCATTGTTTTTTTTGGTGCAGCACATACTCTACCACTGATTTTAACGAGAGCCAGAATTGTCCAGAAACCAGTGCCAACCAATCAGGAAGTGTACGCTTCCCTAGCAACCAGAGGTTAAATCGTGTTCAACATGGCAAACAACTCTTGAACAATCTATTGAGATCAGCTGGGTCAGCTCAACGCACGTTGGTGGGAAAACAGCCCTTATCTGCCTTGATCTATGTGCTTAGCAGTTTCCTTGACAACTTTATGAGCTCATGGCTACGGGCCATAAAGAAAAGGAAGATTCAGGACTTCAGTCATAAATTTGGTAGTCGGCAGTTGAAGGACAGGACGATACTGTGGTTGCAAACAGGCTTCCAGTGTTTATAGAAGTCTGTGGGATAACAGCTCTCTGACCTCGGTAACACTTTCCAGATGAGCTCATATTCTCAGCCACTGGTTTCAGTTTCCCGTGAATATAACATGAAGTCCACTTGAACTTTTGGTAGTTCTCAGAGTAACCGAGGAGAAATGTATTCAGGGATGCTTAAAAAGTTCAACTTTACTCAGCGTTTCAGCGCTAGCACCATTATTTTAACACTTCCTCTGATAGTTTAGTTCAAATTTACAATTTACATTTGATTTCCATTAATCTGCCACTGATGACACGCAGAAGGTGTACTGACTGATAAGGCCGACCAGCAGCAGGCTGGTGGGGTCCAGCTCGATGCTGGGGTTACTGAAGGTTTCGCAGAAGGTGGTGTAGATGATCATGAGGAGGACGGCGCTGCTGATGGCGCCGAACGGGGGCTTTTGCCTTTCCAGAAACTCCCTGAGGAAACCGCGACACACCTGCGCACAACCGAGCAAATCAGCTGATTTAGAGTTCAGACTTTAGACCAAGACTTCAGGACGTGCGCCGCTTCATACCTGACCCAGGATCAGAGGCACCACCACCGTCATGAAGAGCTGAGAGAAGATGGAGGAGAAGGGAACGGAGGACGAGGAGCCGAGCTGGAGGAGGAAGAGGAAAAAATAAATAAATAAATACAAATATTATCACAAGAAATGCACAAATTAGTGATCATATAAAAAAAAAAATTGTGCTTAATTTTAGTTATTTTATGACTACTTTTCATTTTTATGACCCTTGGTTGTGCATCATGTCTTTTTTATTTTTAAAGTAAGGTAAATAAAAACTTATTTAATTATTCGTACATTATTTAAAGCTCTTCTGGTTCTAATTTTATTCTGATTTTCATTTTTATTGTTTTGTGACTGTTCAGTTGTGTTTAATGTCCTCACGGTCATTTCAAATCTCTTTATGGTTGCTTTGTGTGATTATTTTAGCTCATTTGTGGTTTTTCGAGCTCTTTTTGTGTTTAGAGATATTTACTTTGCATGCATACTTAATTATGTTCTTATCTGGACATCAAACAAATTGAAAACAAAGTTTAAATTTATCCATTTTTCACTTTCTTCATATTTGGAGCAGGACTGGCTTGTAGCGTGTCTGTAATTTAAAAGTGATCATTTTGCTTGTTTTATGTCTCGGTTTGGTTGCCATGGATCTGTTTATGTTTGTTTTATGTTCATAACCCGACCAGGACGTCCTTACAAACGTCTAAGCCTCGTAAGGCGTCATGTGGCAGGCGGGACTTACAAACAGCAGCAGAAGCAGAGGAGTGACGACGATTCCCTGCAGGGAGAAAAAGGGAAAAGAGAAATCAGGATTACAGCTTTGACTCTTCGTTCATTACTGCAGGATCGCTTCATTACAGTCACAATCCTCCAAGGAACGTGAAACAGAAAAAAAACTGTCTTACCAAGAAGCTTCCAAAAGCAGAGTTGAAGATGGCGGCGGCCTGCACAAACACGCACTCAGTTTATCACTTTGGTGACACTGCAGGTTTAATCTGACCTGCTAATCTTTGTGTTTGTGTTACCTCGTTGCCTCCGACAGCCTTGGTGAGAATAACGGCGGAAGAGACCGGAGGGGGCATGCAGCTCACCGTCTGTAACCTAGGCAACCACAACAACCACAGGGTGAAGAAGAAAGAGGAGGATGAGGATGAAACAGATCTGAGTCACTGCCTGCCTCCTCAGAGGAAATTGTGAGGATGGAGGAATGTTTTTCACAAATGAGAAGAACAAAACAAAACAATGCAATATGATGTCACGCAAACAGGTCTGCAGGTGGGAGGGGCTTGTGTGAGACTGAGATGACCATATTAGGAATATGTCCCCTCTGTGATGTCATAAAGATCAGAAAAAAACTGCCTGAAATAAAGAGTTTAGAGCCATCTGAAGTCTGGAATTGCTTCCACATAGAAAAAATGTTTACAGATCTTATAAATCTATATTTTATTTACAACTGATGATACAATTTTATTTATTTATTTATTTTAATCTGATGACTTCACTTGGACGGACCTCAAAACAAAACTGTGAAAAAAAATAAAATATCCTGTTCCTGGTGTTTCTCTTGGGGGGAAGTCTCACATTATACACAAACACATGGAGCCGGGTCTGTAGTAATCTGTGAATGTGTCTTTATGCCAGCCCTCCAGGTACTGTGAGAATAAAGAACAACATTCTCTCTCTCACACACAGACACACACAGGGTCCTACCCTCTGAGCAGCCATTGGTCGATGGCGGTCAGTGAGAGCACCTTGAGCAGCAGCCAAACGGCGAGTGGGAAGAAGATGAGGGTGAAGGACTGAACAAAGAGGTGGAGCCGCACGTGAAGCAGCGCACTGGTCAGCTCCTGCACACAGAGAGGGAGACTTTTCCAAACTGCACCTGAATGCAACACTGCATGTTCCATAACTGAGGACAGAAGCAGGATGGGAGCAGCTCACCTCAGTTTTTAGCGACAGGCCGCTGTTGAAGAAGATGAGCGAGACGGCGATGTACGCTACGGTGACCTCCGGTTTTAAAGGACCTGACAGACAGAAACAGATCAAATTTTCAAATGTGACATAGTCTGTGTAATACAGCAGGGAGAGGAAGCAGCCATCTGCTCTCTGTAGCTCTGCGTGGAGACCTGTTTTTACTGCAGTATGGATTAAAAGGGTTTTCACATCCGGTGCAGTTTCACCTCAGTGCTGCCTTTGTGACGTTGACATAATAGTTTCCTTAATAGGATTTAGCTTTCGGTTGGTGTCTTTGGTTCAGCTCTTGACTTGTTTTCCTCTGTAAGGACCTGTAAGGACCTTCTCTGTTAGGGTGTGCAGATTTTCCTCTTACGTTGCTTGTATGACCTGTGAGGTTCCACAAGGTTCACTCCCGGGTTCATTGTTATTTTCTTTTTACCAGCTTCTTTTAGCTAGAATCAATCTTTTTATGGCATTTCATATCATTTCTGGATAACCAGCTGGAGGCTAGTTAACTGATCATCCCAGATTACGCACTGACTCTTCAATAACTACCTTGTTTTAAACTTCATATATAACTGAACAAAGACTGATCGCACCACAACTTCTGCCTCCAAGTCAGCTGTGTCATCCATGCTCGCAGTTTACAAAAGATGAGAGCTGCATGTCCTTTAGCTGAAACAAGACTAAGGTGCAACTGTTTTCAACACAACAGCAGCAAATAAAACAAACAATCAAAGAAACAAAAACACACCACACCTGTGCTGATGTCATACTTCCAAAGCATCAACATTTCATGTTGGGATGCCCAACATGCAAACTGGCTGAAAAAACACTGTAGTAATCTGTGAATGTGTTATGAAGTTGAGACTGCAAAATGCGTGACGTCACAATGGATTTGACCATCTTTTATATACAGTCAATGGTAACACGTTAAAATAAGAGTCCAGCAAATACGAGCAAGAAAACCCACTGATATTTGAAGCCGGCGTTTACGAGCAGCGCCTAAAGGCACCACGCCGATAGTGGCGTCTTATCTAATCTACAGGGAAATGAGCGGAGGGGTTATCAGCTCCGGTGGCGGCTGATTTGTAGTTATCAATGCTTATGCTTTCTCCTCACTTAGTTTAGTGGCAGTAATTAAAGATGCCGATAACGTGCTCGTGGACGCGCACACATGAGCGCGGAGCGGAGCACGGAGTTGGGTTGACATTACCTACTGAATGCAACGTGTCACTACAGCGGCACTTCAGGTACGGAGACACACACAAACACAAGGAACCACTGTGACGTAGAGCCTGCTGCCCCAGGGCCAGCATGCAGAGGAACCGCGACATTCCACTGAAAGAAAATCCTGAAATGTACACTTTGTTAAAGTCTGACAAAACCTCCATTCATTACATCACTACGTTATAAATAAAACCAACAGTATTTGCACCTTGTTTCGGCTCAGGTCATATTCACAGAAACATGCAATGTTAAGTTGATAGTCCACACTTTTCTTCAAATTTCGGGGAAACAGCGCTAAATAAAGTCTAGAAGTTGTTCATTTATGGAAGATCAAAAGTTTCCAGGTAAATCAGCCTGTGGCGATTTATTTTGTGACTCCTAACGATTGATTTAAGGTGTTAAGTCTTTACCTGAAAGAACACCTTTGGCCCTGAGAGAGAAGTAAAAGGATGGCAAACTCTTTCACAGCCTGGCAGTAAAATGCCCCAAACTGACCACTTAATAAACGGAATATTTGTTCATTTAGAGTCATTCAAAGAGTGAACACATTTTAAAGCAACACCATTGAACTTCAGTGATGAACTTCCGACCCTCTCACCTCCTTTCACTCCGATGCTGGGCTGCAGCTTGGCCGATAAGATGACCAGCACGATCCCGACGATGAACCACTCCTTTCGTATCCTCGCCACGAGGCCCATGTTTCAGCTCGCCGGTGGTCCACCGGCTCTCCCTGCCTGCCCCCCACGGTCACAGCAGCCGGGACAGAAGTTCCCACAACTCCGGCGCTTCTTCTACGAAGCTTTTATCGTCACAAAACACAGGCAGAGGAAGCCGAGGCTGCTTCCGGACACATGGGCCCAAACTAGCCGTAAAGACCAGATTACAGACGCACCGACTCACTCATTACCGTAACACTACTAAAAGCAGCACAACATGCGTGTAACGATCAGAATCTGAAAAAATGTCAAAAGATTACATGTTAGGATACAGTTTCATTATTTATAGGTTAAAAAACACAATACAAGTAAAAGTATGAATAACACTGTTATAAATAAAGCTGTGTAAGAAACCGGTAAAGAAACAATGGATGTAAGGGTCAGTATAACATTAACACATTTTAGTAGATATTTAAAAAGTTATTTATTAAAAATATGTGCCATTTATTTAACTATAAACAAATAATCATAGCAAACATTTTAAAAAATGTAAAAAAAAATATATATTTAGAAAATTGTGATAATGAGGTATTTTTTTAGGTGAACAAGTCATAAAAATATTTAAAAAAATTTAAGTTTGTACAAAAAATAGAAAAATTTTAATTGACTTGGAGAACAACAGTATATAACATGTAAATAAGGCTGAAATCCCAAACCTCATGCTTTGATGTCCATTTCTCTTCTTACCAGTTTTGTATTCAGTATTTAACGTCTTTTAAAACAGTCAAGGTCACTTTTAATAGAAGACTTATGAACAATAACCAATGACAAACAAACTATATATCAAGTCAATAAAAGTAAATTTTAACACTGAGTATTTAAACTGACATTAAAACATTACAAGTGCTTGAGTACAGATGAATTGTGTGGTTGTAGCACATTGTTAACTATGCAGAAAAGGGATCTCGTGACGTGCAGGGATTAGACCCGTGTGATAAGGAGCGTCCTTGTAATGACATCATTATGACTGTTGTACATTTCTTTGTGGATGATGGCCTTCAGCTGATGCAATTGAAAAGTAAACCACGGTGCAGTGCGAGAGAAGGAAAGGTTTC
>NW_024583383.1:40844-42017 GCF_018398535.1 Haplochromis burtoni
TTTGTTTATTTTTGAAAGTTACGATGCAGAAGTTAAAGTACTGTGCTGTACACAGCGTCACATATGCACTGTTTTTCCATTTGAACGTCACAGATTGTTAATCCAGCAGCTCTACATGCTCTGGATCTACATCCCTCCCCCCTCTTACTCCACATCCTGGAGCCCCGGATCACTCTTTCATCCTCAGAGTTTCCAGGAGCACTTTATTCCCACAGCTGTGGGCTGAAGTATTTTAAATGGTTTTCCCACAACAGCTGAACTGACAGGACAAGAAGATCTGTGCAAGCTGAAGAAGAAGAAGGAGCTCGCTGTTGTTTTAAAGGCATCCTGAAAGTTAGTGCTCTGACAAGGTAAGGATAAAACTCACTACTGCTCCAGTCATCCATTCACATGTGGAGGATTCACATCCTAGGAGGATGTACAAACAGACAAGGCTGCTTAAAAAAAAAAGCAAGAAATAAACCTTCTGTGCTTCTGTAAGGATTTATTGAGTTTTATTGGTTTAAATAAAAAGTATAACTGATGTAATTTTCTCATAGCCTGATATATTCAGACTCTACATTCATATTTTTCTTTGGGAATTTTGTCATCCATCCATCCACCCATCCTCTTCCACTTATCCTTTTCAGGATCGTGGGGCAGCTGCAGCCCAGCTGTTAGCGTGAGAGGCAGGGTGCACCCTGGACAGGTTGACAGTCTGTTGCAGGGCTACAGCTAAAATGCTATATTAGCTATATTTGTTCATATTCATTTTTTTTAGTTTTCTATTTTGATGAACAGACTTTTAAGATTTTTGCATCACTTGTTTTGGGACTTTTCCTCTCATGTTGGTGTGTTTCATGCTTTACATGTTTTTGCACATCATCATTGATTTTTTTTATTTTTTTGCATTAATTTGAATAATTTTGGGAGTCAGCACCTCTTTACAGTCACGTTTCTTTTCTTAACAGAGCTGGTGTGTCTATTTTTGTTGACTTTGCATGTCTTTGTCCTCTTTTACATATATTTATTAGTTTCAGGTTGGCCATTCTTGTATTTTGCTCATCTGTGTTGTTGTGTTTGCACATTTCTGTTGCTTGTGGGCTCGCACACAAGAATTTCACTCGCATGTGCTGTGCCAGTGTGCCTGCACATGCGATGTGACAATAAAAGTGATTTGATTTGATTTGATTT
>NW_024583383.1:42998-44518 GCF_018398535.1 Haplochromis burtoni
GGAGCTGGAAGTGGTGTCAGGAAGTCCAGGAGACAGGGCCCGTTGCTGGTGGGCGGCTCCTGGATCCTCACACCTCCTGGCACCCACACTCTGTGCTGCCTCTCGGAGGGTGACACTGTCACACACTCGGACAAACAGCTGAAGAGAAACCTCTCGTTTGTATGGAGGGCTCCTGATTCACCTGTGGGAGACATACGGTTCTAGTAAGCCTACAAATAATAACAGATTAGTTTTCACAGAATTTCAAGTTTTGTACAAGAAAACACAAACCTGAGTATCCTCTGTTTTCCAGCATCACGGTGGTACAGTCCTACTTTGTTTACTGGGCAGGTATTGAGTCTGGACTGGTGCGTGACGCGGGTCGTAGGCTTTGGAATGGGAGTAACACTACTAGAGTGAATGGACTACTGCAAGACAAAGTTACAGCCCTGCCAAGTAAGCTGATTTAGTTATTATGTGATGGTAAATTTGGGACAAAATGCAAGCTAGGTGCTTTGAAATAGAACAATTGTCGCCTCTCTATTCACTCTCTCCTCTCACCTTGTTGTCTTGCAGCTCTCAGAGCCTTTAAAGCATCAAAGAAAGAAACAAATGCGACAAATAGACCAGATACTAGTCTACAACTTATTACAAGAGCAAGAAGTGGACCTTACAACTACAAATCTATGAAAACAACAACAGAAACAACTCATCCAGCCTTGGACAGGAGCAGGTCTGTGACTCTGGCATTGTTTGAAGTCAGTAAAAAGAAGAATATGACCTTAGAAAATCATCAAACTGGTTCTCAAACACCTTTAAGATCATATTCAGGTGTGACTGAGGAGGCACAAATTGACCCCGTTCCTCAACCGAAGGACCCCAAGAGCTCAAGTCCTTTGACAGCATCTTTCTTCTCTGCTGAGGCTACAGGGATGAAAACTACCACCATTTCTTCATTAAACAACACAGTGCAAGCCTCAAGTAGTCCTCTTCCCCTCCTTGTTCCTGTCATCCCTCTGAAGGAAGAGGAACTTCCAAAATTACATTTACCAGATCCAAAAGCGCCTAACAAACCTGAAATAGAAGATGTCACCAGAAATCACTCAACTAATCACAGTTTTCATAAGATAAAGCTCCCAAAACCCACAACCCAGAATCCAAAAGCAGCAATCCAGGAAGAAGAAGGTTCAGCAAAGTTCAAGACCCAGAGTGGTTCAGTCCAGCCTCACAGGACTAGTGTAACTGAGTCCCAAACCAATGCAGTTAAATCAGAAATAGGTATCGGGTCTCAAAATCCTCACTCCCAAACTTCCTCACCCAAGCCTATTAGTCATTTTGAAACTTCCATACTTCCATCCATACTTCTTCTACGGTCCCAAACTAGTAGGAGTCATATTTATCCATTTCCCCCAGCATCTCCATCCAAATTCCTTTCTCGCTCTCAAACCTCTTCTCCACACTCCATTCCACCATCCAGATCTCCCATCATTAAGTCCTTTCTCACAATATCGTCCCTTACCCACTCTGAAAACAGCCCTTTA
>NW_024583383.1:45750-46587 GCF_018398535.1 Haplochromis burtoni
CCTCCTGCAACTCCAGACAAGGAAGGGAAATATCCAGACATACGCAGACACAGTGCCTGGGAGCTGGGCATGCTGCTGGGCAGCTCAGCTGGTTTGGGTATGGTACTGGTGGTTGGAATAAGGTACTTGTACCGCCAGGCTTGTGGAAAACGGACGGCGGTGACCCTGAACGATCGGGAGAGAGAGTATGGGAGAGGAGAGATAGGACTGATCCACGTCCAGGAGTGTGGAGATTTGGTTAGAGTCCGAAAAATCAGAGAGAACAGCTTAGTACTTCTGGCAGAGTATGATGTACTGTCACCACCTGGAGAGAGAAATGCCGGCTGCCAACAAAGATAATAGATACCAAAACCTTTCAAGGACAAGAAAATAATCTTGGTTAACTCCTCGAATGTTCGGATTGATTTTTTCCCTACAACAAACGTCACATTGGGGAGACAGGTCAGGCTAGGTAGTAAAAGGAAAAACAGTGAAATGTGTAACACAAAAGGGTCATTAAGGAGAAAAAGAACGCACAGATATCATCACACCATAACACAATAAAACACAGACAAGCAACAGGGGGACATATTCCAGTGTGTACAGCTGGATCTGGGACCGCTGCAATCTTCGATCGTGCCTCCAGCTGATCCGCTGTCCATGCGAGCCAGTCCGTTCTGAAATTTTCTTCCTCCTTCCAGATTTTCAGTAACTATTGTTTGAAATTCATTAGCTCAAAAACCAGCAGAACTTTCACTTGTGACAGCACAGCAATGCAGATGAATGCAAACACTGTCGTCTACTGCAGTGCAGGCTCCACAGGGATGTAGGGGTGGGTTTTTATAATCGACTCATCGA